>NW_015167617.1:105997-121057 GCF_001447785.1 Gekko japonicus
CAGGGACTGGATGTGAGGTCAAAAGCCCTTCCTAGCCTGGGGACCTCTTCTCGGAATGGTTTGTATAGCTGTCTTGCCTGTGTTTTTTATTTATTTTATTTATACATTCAACTTTATATCCCGCTCGAACCCCCTGTCAGGGGGTCTCTGAGCGGCTTACAATTCGGTGCTAGTCACCATTTTACTACCCTAACTATGGCCACATATATATTTGTAAGGGGCAGGGAAACCTACCGGCACCCCTATGGTGGTGGTTGGTAGTTGGTCCTGTTGGTTCCGGCGGTTCCTCAGGCGGGGGGCCCTCCTCGGCGTCTGGCGGCAACCTTCCTCTCTCGAGGCGCGCGACTCCCGCCTCCTTCCGGTTTCAGCTGCGTCCTTTTCGGCTCCGCTGTGCCGGCTCTTGACGTCATCGCGGCCTTCTCCTCGGCGGCGGTCGCTCGATGTTCTGCCTTCTAGCCACCAGGGATCACTCCTCTGGTGGCGCCCGCTCACCGCCGCCGCCACTCACTCGCTTGCCGCCACTGCCATCTTCACGCCATCGAAGCCGGAGCTGATGTCTCACTGCCGCCGCCGTCTATCTTCAACCACCACACAGGCAGGGTGCCCCCCACCCAAATAAGGGTGGGTACCCATTTATCTCCTTGCAATTCAGTTGCTTTCGAACCGCTGGGTGGGCCTCTGTGCCGCCCCGTTGTTCTCTTCCCTTGGCTTTGCCAACCTGGCCTTCACTGGCAACTGGACCAGTCCTTACACAACACCAACTCTCTGGGGTGGCCTGTGTAAGGATGCCAGCCTCCAGGTGGGACCTGGGGATCCCCTGGAATTACAGCTCCTCTCCAGACTACAGAGATCGGTTCCCCCGGAGAAAATGGATGCTTTGGAGGGGGGGATTCTATGGCATTGTACCCCAAGGAGGTCCCTCCCATCCCTGTACCCCACCTCCCAGTTTGGAGCCAGTTTGGTGTCGTGGTTAGGTGCGCGGACTCTAATCAGGTTTGATTCCTGACGCCTCCACTTGCAGCTGCTGGATGACCTTGGGTCAGTTACAAGTTCTCTCGGAGCTGTTCTCTCACCAGCAGTTCTTGAAAGAGCCCTCTAGCCCCACCTGCCTCACAGGGTGTCTGTTGTGGGGAGGGGAAGGGAAAGGAGTTTGTAAGCCGCTCTGAGACTCCCTTGGGTAGTGAAGGGCAGGGTATAAATCTAATCTCTTCTTCTTCTTCTTCTAGCTCACAGGGTGTCTGTTGTGGGGAGGGGAAGGGAAAGGAGTTTGTAAGCCACTCTGAGACTTGGGTAGTGAAGGGCGGGGTATAAATTCAATCTCCTCCTCCTTCTCCTTCTTCTCCTCCTCTCCCCCCCCCCCCCCCTCTTTCACACCCACCCCCCGACTCCTTCCCCAAGTCTCCAGGAGTTTTCCAACCTGGAGCTGGCAACCTGACTCCCCCCACCCCCTCTCAGTGTCCAGGGGAGACTTGGGAACCCAAAGCTGCTGTCCTCGCCGTGGTCTTTCCGGCAGGCTTGTCAGCCATTTATTTCCCCGAGGGCTTTCTGTTCCTATGGAAAGCAATTTACTTTCTTTTGTTGCTCCCTGACGCTAGTTGTGTTCCTCTGTAATGGGAAAACGCTCCCTCCCATTGGTATTTGGTGGACTGGGGTTTTCCTCTTTTGATATCTAATAAGTTTTTGTCAGCATGGCTTTTGGGGGTTGAATTATTTGATCTCTGTTTTGTTCACTGTCTCTAGCCCTTTGGGGATGGGAGGGGCAGCAACGGGTCAAAATAAATTCATTTGAGCGAAGAGTTTTTATCTCCGGATTCCGACGGTGATCAAGGGCCGTAAGGATGCTGGCTCTTGGTACGTTCTTTAGGCAGGTGTTCAACCGGGGCTGTAGGCTCTTACTTCTGGTTCTGTTGTAGGAATGTCAGCCTCTAGGTGGGACCTGGGGATCCCGTGGAATTACAGCTCATCGACAGACTACGGAGAGCAGTTTCCCCTGGGGAAAGAGGATGGTTTGGAGGGTGAACCCTACAACATTGTACCCCACTGAGGTCTCTGTCACCCCCAGGCTCCATCCACAAATCTCTAGGAGTTTCCCAACCTGGATCTGGCAACCCAACCCCCTTCCCAGTTTGGTGTCGTGGTTAAGTGTGCTGACTCTAATCTGGGAGAACCGGGTTCGATTCCCCACTCCTCCGCTTGCAGCTGCTGGATGACCTTGGGCAAAGCCGTAGTCCAGTCAGAGCTGTTCTCTCAAGGAGGGTTCTGTCAAGAGCTCTCTCAGCCCCGCCTACCTCACAGGGTGTCTGTCGTGGGGAGGGGAAGGGAAAGGAGTTTGTAAGCCGCTCTGAGACTCCGAGTGAAGGGCCGGGTATAAATCCAATCTCTTCTTCTCTTCTTCTTCCCACCCTCCTGGAGACCAAAGGAAACCTGGCCACCCTACTGTGTTGGTCTGCAGTCAAACAGCTAGATTGAAGTCCAGTAGCAACTTGGGGACCGACAAGAAGTTCAGGGTGTACGCTTTTGGGAGCCAAAGCCCCCAAAGGTGCTATTGGACAACTCTAATTCTCTGAATAGTTCGCTTGTTGTTTTTACTGTTAGTAATGAAGTTCGTTATAAGTATCCATGAATATACCAAAAAGGCAGGATATGCATATCTTATTTCATATTTAGTATCTATACAGCCCTTTCTGTAATCCAAAGCACTTTGTGTATATTATCCAGTAATAAGTACAGCAACCCTGCAAGGTAGGCCGGCATTACTATCCCTGAATTGTGGATGGGCTGAGGCTGAGAGAGGCTCGTGTAAGGTGAGCTGGGTTCCCCTGTGAATCACTGCCTCTTAACCCCTAGGAGAAGATATTGGATTTATACCCTGCCCTTCACTACCCAAAGGTGTCTCAGAGCGTCTTACAAACTCCTTTCCCTTCCCCTCCTCACAACAGATACCCTGTCAGGTAGGTGGGGCTGAGAGAGCTCTGGCAGGAACTGCCCTTGAGAGAATAGCTCTTATCAGAACTATGGCTTTGCCCAAGGTCATCCAGCAGCTGCAAGTGGAGGAGTGGGGAATCAAACCCGGTTCTCCCAGATTAGAGTCCGCGCACTTAACCACGACACCAAACTGAGTGCAGTTCTGATCCGCGTATCTCCAAGAGGACATTGCAGAGCTGGAAAAAAAACATTGCAGAACCACAGACGAACGTTTATATCTAGAATAAAATTTTGTCCTGCTGCTTCAGACCAACACGGCCACCCACCTGAATCTATCTCGATGGATATTGACGTGTAAACTACCCCACCACTTAGCTGGAATAAGGTACGTTTGCCAGGCAGGCCGCTCTGAGACTCCCGAGTGAAGGGCCGGGTATAAATCCAATCTCTTCTTCTCTTCTTCTTCCCACCCTCCTGGAGAAGGTGGCTGTTGCCTTCTAGAAATAGCTGGGGCCCTGGAATTCAGACGGGTCAAAACCTGTAGCGGCATCTCTGTGAAACTCCTGCTGGAACGTCAGCTGACCTGCTCCTTCTTGTTCTTTCGTAGCTGGAGAGGTGATGCGAAGATGTCGGTGTCTGGAGAACCTGCCATGCACACTCTCCAAATAGGTAAGACACCTGTTTAAAAGTTCAACAATTTTGGTCTGAGATTATTACATCCATTAAGGAGATCACTTCCACAACGTCCCGAATTCCTCCTATTAGATCTCTGGCGGGACTCACATATGCCGAGGATCCGCCAAGAGCTTATCTCTGTCCTGCTAACCACAGCGAAAGTAGTTATTGCTAGGAATTGGAAATCCTCCAATAAGTTGTCGTTTATCGTCATGGTATTCTAAGATTTGGGATTTTTATGCAGTGGACAAAATTTCTGACAAAGCCTCCTATTTTAGTTCTACTCCGATTCATTCAGATTTACATTTTAAATGGCTTCCTCTTTTAGAAACAGATTTTAATGATGATATATTTTCTAGTTATTCTCTACCAAAGAAGTTTGGTGTAGTGGTTAAGTGCGCAGACTCTAATCTGGGAGAACCAGGTTTGATTCCCCACGCCTCCACTTGCACCTGGCTGGATGACTTTGGGCAAGCCGTAGTTCTGATAAAAAGGGTAGGGTATAAATCCAATCTCTTCTTCTCGTCTTCTTCTATTAGGAAGTTCTTCATATCATGTAACTCAAACTGCATTAGTTTTCTAGTTCCTTGCTATCGTGACAGTTTGCATACATGCTTGTTGTTTCTGTTCTGTTCCTTAAAAGAGCCAGTTTGGTGTCGTGGTTAAGTCTAATCTGTGATAACCGGGTTTGATTCCCCTCTCCTCCACTCGCACCTGGCTGGATGACCTTGGGCAAGTTCTGATAAGAGCTGTCCTTGAAAAAAGAGCAGTTTCTGTCAAGAGCTCTCTGAGCCCCACCCACCTCACAGGGTGTCTGTTGTCGGGAGGGGAAGGGGAAGGAGATTGTAAGCTGCTTCAGTTTGGGTAGTGAAGGGAGGGGTATAAATCCATTCTTTTCTTCTTCTTCTAAAATAAATTTTTTAAAAAGTTTTTTAAAAATGCTGTGGGGTCTTCCCCTGTGCAGAAGCAAAGCAGACCTAGGGAGAATTTCATGAACAGAATGGGATATGGCATGGTGGGGGCAAGTCGCTTGTGTGTTTGCTGTTTGAAGAAGAAACCTGCCGGCATCCTTCTACCCTGGCTCAAGCCTCTCGAGAGCTCTTCCGTATGTTCTTAAGTTCTCTTTGGGCTCCAGCAGAACTGGATCGATGCACAAGCTACAGATTAGGACCTCTAATTATAAAGGGCTTCTAAATACAAAACAATGGCTAATTTATCATTTTGGGAGGGTAATGCTATGGGTCATCCTAAATCAGACATAACATAGGGCAGGGGTGTCAAACATGTGGCCCGGGGGCCAGATCAGGCCCCCGAAGGGCTTCCATCAGGCCCGCAGTGGAACTGGCCCTCTCCTGCGTCCAGTTCTGCTGCTGCTGCTGCTGCATCATCGCTTTGCTTTGCCAGACTCTCTTAATCACTCAGCCATCTCATGCTTTCACCTGGGTCCCAGACTCAGAACTCTGAGCATGAGATTTCTGCGGTGGATGTCAAGAAATCAAAAGTAGGTTTGCAGCTTACAGAGCTAATGTTGTAAGCATGTTTTTATTTTAAGTAAAAAAAACACCCTTTGTGTTTGTGTCCTTTATAAAGTTTATATCTCCGCTACCTGGCATGACATTTTATGACACGCGTGGCCCGGCCCAACAAGGTCTCATTTATGTCAGATCCGGCCCTCGTAACAAATGAGTCCAGCACCCAGGGCTTAGGGTCTCGATACGTCTTAGTTTGGCCCTGACTCCCAGTCGGTAGAACTAGGGGCACTGCTTGTCCATTTATTGAGGGTCTTTCCTCCCACACTGCAATTTGTTCATTTCTCTGTTTGTCACTCTGGGGTCTCAAGTCCCAGCTACGAGTCTCTAGGGTTGAGCTGTCATTCCGTGTGATCTCCAGGTCCCACCTGGAGGCTGGCATCCCTAGCCAGAGCACATACGAGGTACCAAACGTTGCATTGGGCACAGCGGAATTCAAGGAATCTGGGTTTCGTTCTTTAAACAGAAAGCAAGCTTCTAGACCTCACGGCCCTGGAGATATGCTTTAAAGCAGGGGTGTCGAACTCATTTGTTATGAGGGCCGGACTGGACACTTTTGTTGCTGTTGTTTAGTCGCACAGTCGAGTCCGACTCTTCGCGACCCCATGGACCAGATCACGCCAGGCCTTCCTGTCTTCCACCGTCCTCTGAAGCTTGCTCAATTTCATGTTCGTTGCATTGATGACACTGTCTAACCATCTCATCCTTTGCCGTCCCCGTCTTCTTTGGCCTTCAATCTTTCCCAGCATCAGGGTCTTCTCCAGTGAGTGCTCCCTTCATAGATCAGACCCTAAGAAGATAAGAACATAAGAGAAGCCAATGCTGGATCAGGCCAATGGCCCATCTAGTCCAACACTCTGTATCAAACAGTGGCCAAAAACACCAGGTGCCATCAGGAGGTCCACCAGTGGGGCCAGAAGTCCAGAAGCCCTTCCACTGTTAACGGGCTGGGCCGTGTGTGTCATAAAAGGTAATGCCAGGTAGCGAAGGTATTAAGTTTATAACGGGCACAAACACAAAGATTTATTTTTTTCCCTTAAAATAAAAACATGCTTATAACTAGCTCTGTAAGCTGCAAACCTACTTTTGATTTCTTGACATTCGCCACAGAAATCTCAGGTTCAGAGTTCTGAGTCTAGGGCCCAGGTTAAAACATGAGATTGCTGAGTGGTTAGGAGAGTCTGGCGAAGCAAAGCTATGATGCAGCAGCAGAACTGGAAGCAGGAGATGGCCAGTTCCACTGCGGGCCTGATGGAAATCCCACGGGGGCCTAATCCGGCCCCCGGGCCGCATGTTCGACACCCTGCTTTAAAGAGTGTGTTCACTGAAGTCAGAGAAGTAGCCAGATAAGATTCCTGGGGCAGGATGGGGGGGGGACGCATCCGGACTACGTCTCCCCTCCAAACTGGAATAAAGTAAGCAAATCAGACAAGTCCCGAGTCCAGTGTTCCCTCTAAGCTGAGTTAGTGTGAGCTAGCTCACAGTTTTTTAGCCTCCGGCTCACACAATTTTGTCTTTGCTCAGGAAGGATGGGGCTCCAGAGCAAACAGAGCAAACCAAATCGCTGGCTCACCCCTTTAATGCCAGGAGCTCACAAAATAGAACCTTTGCTCATAGGTCTTCACAGCTTAGAGGGAGCCTTGGTCCCAGCAGTTTGCCTGCTTGATACAGAATCACAGAATTCAGTCTTTCCGTAGTACAGAACTGCAGTTTCACAGCTGAAGGCACCACGGGCGCGCATCGGGCACGACTCCTCCTTGACACCCGACATCGTCTTGTCCACTCTGAGCTGCTGCTTCGTTTTGTTGGGCCTCCTCTTTTCGGCAGTGCAGCCCCGCAAGCTCATGTCTGTGCGCTTGGATCCCTGCGCCACTCTTCATTTTTTAATCAGGAAGCCTCTTTAGTTCATCTCTCTGCCTCCCCGCCCGGGGAGGGGGTGTGTGGGGTGAGCTCTCCCAGGGGCGCTTCCATTAAAAATCCTCTGTTTTAAAAAAACCCTTTCCCTTTTTGTACCCACTGAAATATTAACACGACAGCCGGTGGAGACAGCGAAACTCACTTAGGGAGCCGCGGAGGAAACCGTGAAGGCACGTCGCGCCTGCCGCGGACTCCCCGCCGAGAGCGCGGCTTTCGCAGACCCCAGGAGCTGTTAAGTGGGGAAAGGACAGAAAGTGGATTCCCGACAGGCTGGCAGGAAAAAGTCATCTTCCGGCCGGAGTTGCCAACCTTCCAGATCTGCAGCTGTTCGCCTGGAGAACATGGCGGCTTTGGAAGGTGCACTGCGTGCTATCACGTCCCCCCCCCCCAAGCGCCCATTCCCAAACCCGGTTCTCTCCAGGTTCGCCTCCCAAATCTCCAAGCATTCTGTCCAGATCATGGGAGGTGGTAGCTCCGCTCCATTCCGCTATGGTCAGGCCTCACCTGTAGTCCTGTGTCCAGTTTCGGGCACCACGTTTTAGGAAGGAGGTTGACGAGCTCGAGCGTGTCCAGAAGAGGGCAACCAGGATGGCGAGAGGGTTGGAGTCCAAGTCTTAGGAGGAAAGGCTGGAAGAGTTGGGACTGTTTAGCCTGGAAAAGAGAAGGCTTAGAGGGGACAGGATTGCAGTCTCCCAAGTATCTGAAGGGCTGTCAGGTAGAAGCTGCGGTAGCTCAAGTGGTTAAGACGCTGAACTGCAGGCTGTGGAAGGACAGTAGTTCAGCAGCTCGAGACCCGGGTGCTGCATGACGGAGTGAGCTCCCGTCTCTAGTTCCAGCTCCTGCCAACCTAGCAGTTCGAAAGCAAGACATTGCAAGTAGATAAATAGGTACCACTTCGGTGGGAAGGGAACAGCGTTCCGTGCGCCTTGGTGTTGAGTCATGACCACAGAAACGTCTTCGGACAGTGCTGGCTCTTCGGCTTTGAAACTGAGATGAGCACCGCAACCCTAGAGTCGGACTCGACTGGCTTTCGAGCAAGGGAACCTTTACCTTTACCTTTACATGTAGAAGATGGAGCGGATTGATTCTCTCTTGCTCCAGATTGCAAGACTAGGTCTAATGGATGGAAATTACAAAGGAGTCATTAACGGCTAAATAACGGGAGAAACTTCCTAACTGAAAGAGTGGTTGAGCAGTGGAACCGTCTGCCTCGGGAGGTGGCAGATGCTCCTTCACTAGACGTTTCCAAGCGGAGGCTGGATGACCATCTTTCGGGAATGTTGTAGGGCTCTCTTTCGGCTGTGCTCCTGCAGAGTGCAGGGGGTTGGACTAGATGACCTGCAAGGTCCCTTCCAACTCTTAACATTCTGTGATTCTATGAATTTCCCAACCTGACGTTGGCAGCTTTAATGGATCCGTGTTTCTCTCCTTTTGTGCAAGTTGTGGGTCAGCCCTGCTCATGAGGCGAGTGATAACGGATTTGGAACACCCTTAAGCAGAGTGAAGGCGGAGATCTGACCTAGGTGGCTAGCGTTGCCAGCCTCCAGGTGGGGCCTGGAGATCTCCCGGAATTGCAGAGAGCAGCCCCCCTGGAGGGAATGGCTGCGTGGGAGGGTGGACTCTGGGGCACTGTACCCTGCTGAAGGTCCCTCGTGTCCCCAAAACCTGCCCTCCCCAAGGGCTCCAACCCCCAAATATCCAAGAATTTCCCAAACTGGAGTTGGCAATTCGAGGCTCAATCCACTGGGGGAAGTTCTCCTGTGCACACCCCACTGAGATGAAGTGCAGGAGAACTTCCCCCGTGGGTTGCACACCTTAATGGACAAAAGAGAGCCCCGCCTCTCCCCCCTCTGGCTTCCAGAGAGGCCCCACGGCCGGGTGTGTGTGTGTGTGTGTGTGTGTGTGCAGATGCCGAAGGATAAAGTGAAAGCTGACCCCCCCCCTCGGCCCGCATCCCCCAGCAACAGCTGGAATCTGTCAGCCAAGGAGCACCAGGGGGGGGTGGAATTGGGAGGGAGGGAAATAATTAACCGGCTCCCCTAATTGGAAACATGTGCCCCGGCTTGGAAGCCGGAGTGCGGTCTGGTGTGACGACCGGGACAGGGGGATGTGTCTGGCACGTGAGGCGTGCTTTGCGTGGGAGAGGGGAGGCTTCCAGGGTGCTCCCAGCTCCGACATGGCACGCACCCTGCCCCACAGTCGGGGAGAAGAAAGAAGGAGGTCTGCCAACCCCTGCTGCCCCCCCCATAACTTGCCTCCTAGCCCCCCCTTTCAGAAAGGAGTCCTCCTCTTCCAAAAACAGCTGGGATGTACTCTGCAGTCTCTCTTTGGTTTTAATTAACTTCTCCCTCCCCCCCTGAAGCTCACTCAGTGACCTTGGGTGAATCTGAATCTCTCTCTCTCTCTCTCTCTCTCTCTCTCTCTCTCTCTCTCTCTCTCACTCTCACTCTCACTCTCACTCTCACTCTCACTCTCACTCTCACTCTCACTCTCTCTTTGTTTATCCTACCTTGTCGGGGTGTTGTGATGAGGTAGAACAAGATGTGCTTCCTTGAGATCATAGGAATTAGTAGCTTAAAACGCTGGGGGCTCTTTAGCTTGTAGAAATGACAGCTGAGGGGTGACATGATCGAAGTTTATAAGATCATGCATGGGATAGAGCAGGTCGAGAAAGAAGGACTTTTCTCCCTTTCTCACAACACAAGAACTCGTGGGCACTCCATGAAATTGCTGAGCGGTCGGGTTAGAACGGATAAAAGGAAGTCCTTCTTCACCCAAAGAGGGATTAACACATGAAATTCACTGCCACAGGAGGTGGCAGCGGCTACAAGCATGGACGGCTTCAAGAGGGGATTAGATAAGCATATGGAGCAGAGGTCCACCAGTGGCTATTAGCCACAAGGTATAGATAGGGACTCTGGGGCAAAGGAAGCTCTGTCTTCCTGGTGCTTGGGGGGCGGGCTTCTGGAGTTCTGGCCCCACCGCTGGACCTCCTGAGGGCCCCTGGTATTCTTGGCTGTGTGACACAGAGTGTTGGACTAGATGGGCCCTTGGCCTGGTCCAGCATGGGCTTCTCTCTTATGCTGTTATGTTCTTAAGGGAGAAAGGGTGGGATAGAAATGCAGTAGATGCAATCAAGTGGTCACAATTCTTCTGGTTTTGTGTTGGCACTGGAGGGCTGTTCTCTTTGGGAACGGCGCTATGTGAAAGTGCAAAACGCAGGAAGGCGCCTTATACAGAATCAGTCCGTGAAAGTTGATATTTCTACTCAGACTGGCAGTGGCTTTCCAGGGTCTTTCCTATCTGGTCCTTGTTAACTGGAGATGCTGCCGGAGATTGAACCTGGGTCCTTCTGCATGCCAAGCAGATGCTCTGCCGCTGAGCCACGGCCCTTCTTTACAACTCTCCAGGGTCTCAGGCAGAGAAAAGTCTTTCACATCACCTCCAGCCTGGTCCTTCTTAACTGGAGATGCCAGGGACTGAACCTGGGACCTTCTGCATGCCAAGCAGAGGCTCTACCACTGAGCCACAGCCCCTCTTTACAGGTCTCCAAGTTCTCAGGCTGAGGTCTTTCCCATCACCTCCTGCCTGGTCCTTTTAAGTGGAGATGCCGGGGATTGAACCTGGGACCTTCTGCATGCCAAGTGGAGGCTTTTCCACTGAGCCACAAGCCCCTCTTTACAGCTCTCCAGGGTCTCAGGTGGAGGGTCTTTCGCATCACCTCCTTTTCAACTGGAGAAGCTGGGGATTGAACCTGGGACCTCCTGCATGCCAAGCAGGTGCTCCACTGCTGGACCACAACTTCCCTTCCCTTTGCTTGTGGCTGGCGTGTGCTGAAATGGGTACACGAGGCAGCCTCTCACACTCCGATGCTGCAGGCGGTGGCATTCCAGCCCTCCCTTCACTTTCCACCCAAAATCGATCTGGGGAAGCTGCAAGTCCAGGTTGGGGTGGGGGGGAGGCAGAGTGACTGCTGCACCCTCTTCTCTCGAGCGGTTCTCTTGTCTTCTGGTGGGGGTGGGAAGTGCCGCCAAGTCACAGCTGACGTATGGTGACCCCTCATGGGGTCTTCATGACAAGAGACTTTCAGAGGTGGGTTTGCCACTGCCTGCCTCTGCGTAGCAACCCTAGGCTTCTTTGATGGTCTCTGATCCAAGTAGTAACCGGGGCCAACCCTGCTTAGCTTCTGAGATCTGACGAGATCAGGCTAGTGTGAGCCATCGAGGTCAGGACAAGAGAGGTTCAGAGGTGGTTTGCCATTGCCTGCCTCTGCGTAGCAACCCTGGACTTCCTTGGTGGTCTCCCATCCACGTACAAACCATTGCCTATCTCACTGAGCTGCATGAGATCTGATGAGATCAGGCTAGTGTGAGCCATCAAGGTCAGGACAATAGAGGTTCAGAGGTGGTTCACCATTGCCTGCCTCTGCAGAGCAACCTTGGACTTCCTTGGTGGTCTCCCATCCACGTACAAACCATTGCCTATCTCACTGAGCTTCATGAGATCTGATGAGATCAGGCGAGCCTGGGCCGTCCAGGTTAGGGCAAGAGATGTTCAGAGGTCATTTGCCCTTGCCTGCCCCTGAAAGAACTCTGGACTTCCATGGTGGCCTCTCATCCAGGTCCTCACCAGCCCCCCCCCCCGCTTAGCTTCCAAGTTCTGATGAGATTGGGCTAGCCGGGGCTATCAAGGTCAGGACTGACAGACGGGTGGTGGACAGGGCCGTCAAGTCTCAGCCATCTTGTGGTGACCCCCTAACAGGGTTTTGAAGGCAAGAGATGAACAGAGGTGGTTTTGCCCATTGCCTGCCTCTGCACAACGACCCTGGGCTTCCTGGGCGGTCTCCCATACAGGTAGTCATCAGGCCCAATCCCACTTTGCTTTTGAGACCTGACGAGATTGGGCTAGGCCGGGTCACCCATGGGAGGTGGTCCTTCCGCTCTATTCTGCTATGGCCAGGCCTCACCTGGAGTCCTGTGTCCAGTTTTGGGCACCACGTTTTAGGAAGGAGGTTGACAAGTTCGAGCGTGTGCAGAAGAGGGCAACCAGGATGGTGAGAGGGTTGGAATCCAAGTCTTAGGAGGAAAGGCTGAAAGAGTTGGGTCTGTTTAGCCTGGGAAAGAGAAGACTTCGAGGGGACATGATTGCAGTCTTCAAGTATCTGAAGGGCTGTCATGTAGAAGATGGAGCAGATCTATTCTCTCTCGCTCCGGATTGCAAGACTAGATCTAATGGGTGGAAATGACAAGGGAGTCGATACCGGCTAAACATCAGGAGAAACTTCCTAACTGCAAGAGTGGTTGAGCAGTGGAACAGTCTGCCTCGGGAGGTGGTGGATGCTCCTTCGCTGGACGTTTCCAAGTGGAGGCTGGACGACCATCTTTTGGGTATGTTGTAGGGCTCTCTTTCGGCTGTGCTCCTGCAGAGTGCAGGGGGCTGGACTAGATGACCTGCAAGGTCCCTTCCAACTCTAACATTCCATGATTCTATGATCCACGTCAGGGCTTTATTGTCTTCTACAGGGAGCAGATATCTGTTCCTTCATGAATAGTGTGTGTGTGTGCATGTGTGTGTGTGTGAATGATGTTTGATTTGGAGTTTAAAAGAACAGGGAGGGAAAAGAGCAAAGTTTTGAGTCCAGTGGCACCTTTAAGACCAGCAGAGTTTATTCAGCAGATTGTTTTCAGCCTCATTAGCTTCAGATTGGGGTAGCTGCAGATTTTAACGATGTGTCTGTCCTCCTCTCTCAGTCAGGCAGTCTGCCTTGCGGTTTTGGAAGGGGCTTTGGAAAGCACGCAGTCCTGACAAGCAATTAGATTTTGGCAGGCAGCAGACAAACTTAACTTGGGAGATGGAACGAATGCAGATCTTGTAGACACGGATGGAGTTGTTCCGGGAGAGAGTCAATTAACTGTGGCATTTCAGTGGATGCTGCTTACAACTTTACTGATTGCCTGATTGATTTAATTCCTACCCTGCCTTTCTCCCTAGTGGAGATCAAAAGCAGCATACAGTGTTTTCCTTCCTCCCAGTCACAACAACCCTGTGAGGTAGGCTATACTGAGAGTTTGTGACTGACCCAAGGTCACCCAGTGCGCTTCCATGGCAGGCCGGGGCCTCGAACCCAGGTCTCTCCAATCCTAGTCTGACACTACACCAGGCTGGCTCTCGTCTTGCTATGGAGAAAGGCTTGAGCTCACTAAGAGAGTCTTTTTGCAGAGTTCATTGGTGAAATTTGGATAAATATCTTGGTATTTGGCAACCTTGTGCTTGGAAATATCTGTTGAACTCCCTGTGGAAGACCCTGAAACAGGAGGACTGAGCACTAATTCAAAATAGACTTAAAGGAGTCCTCTTCCTTAAAAGGTAAAAGTTCCCTTGCTCGAAAGCCAGTCGAATCCGACTCTAGGGTTGTGGTGCTCATCTCCGTTTCCAAGCCGAAGAGGCAGCGCTGTCCGAAGACGTTTCCGTGGTCATGTGGCCGGCATGACTCAACACCAAGGCGCACGGAACGCTGTGACCTTCCCACCAAAGTGGGACCTATTTATCTACTTGCAATTTCTTGCTTTCGAACTGCTAGGTTGGCAGGAGCTGGAACTAGAGACGGAAGCTCACTCCTTCATGCGGCACCCAGGTCTCAAACTGCTGAACTATCGACCTTCCACAGCCTGCAGTTCAGTGTCTTAACCACTTGAGCCACTGCATCTCCTTCTTCCTTAAAACATTTGTACTAATGAGGACTGGTATTAATAAAGGGGTTGTGCAATATCTTTTGTTATATAAAAATACGATACAAACTTTTTTGAATGTATGATTCTTTCTATGTGATAATGTTTATGTGATAATTAATATAATGGTGAATAATTTATGAGAAAAAATGAAAAAATATAATATATATATTAAAATGAATAAAAATATAAAAATTACTTGAGATACTTTGTCATTGTCTATAGCACGGTATTTGCTGATTTTTGGTATTTCCTACTTACTGTGGGTCCTATTCTGGAAAAAACCCCCCCCCCAATGTCTGTATTCTCCCCGCCCCCATGTCCAGGTGACATTTTATTTATTTATGTATATATTGTGAGAAAATATGAAATGCAGTCAAAACCATACAACCTGTCTTGCAAATAAGACACTGGTTCTTTGCTGCTTGTGTTAACTCTCTGCGGGCTACCAATACCTGAGAGAAGACGCAGGACTGGAACTTGGTTCCAGGGACAGAATCTTCCGTTTATGGACACCTGGAGGGGATTTGCACTCATCCTGGGCAATGCAGAGAATTCTAGCTCACAAGTCTCTCTCTGTTTTCTTATATGCCAGGTACAAACGGTGAGCGCTCCCACACCCCATCGCCATCAAATTCTCCCAGACTTCACAATGAAAGCTGTAACATCGCTCCACTCACCCCGTCCCAGTCACCGGTAAGGAAAAAAGAATCAGTGCCTTTTAAACACGAATATGCTAAGTCCCTCCCAAGTGCCAGAGAGAAGGCCTATCTATGGGGTGGCATATCAAGGCAGAACTGGTGAGTTTGGAAGAGATGTTTCCCCCCACACACACACACAATCTACTTCTCTGCTGCATGTGCTTCAAACCCTGCGTGCAGCGGTTTGGGACCACATGCCTGCTAGCTGAGATATTAGTTACTTCTGCTTTGAATGGGGAAAGTGTTATTGCCAACTTCCACTTTCTTAAACGCTTCCTCTGAAGTTTCCCCCGGGTTGTTTATTCTCAGATTACAGGCTGGGCTTGATGGAGCAACCTCAGATGATCGTCTCTGATGGTGTGACCTTCTCTGGGGAAAGAATTTTTTAAAAAACCACCAGCTTTTAAGTTATTACAAGAGAAGAAAACATGATGCAGTTTAGTTGACGGCTACTTGCCTCTCCCTGGATCTTCCTTCCTTCCTTCCCTTCTTCCTTCCTTCCTTCCCTTCTTCCTTCCTTCCTTCCTTCCTTCCTTCCTTCCTTCCTTCCTTCCTTCCTTCCTTCCTTCCTTCCTTCCTTCCTTC
>NW_015167617.1:121073-129963 GCF_001447785.1 Gekko japonicus
CTTCCCTTCCTTCCTTCCTTCCTAAAATATTAGCTCTGTATTTTTATTATTATTATTTATTTATGATTTCGATTTGTATCCTGCCTGGCCACAGGACTGGCTCAAGGCGGCTAACAACGTTTAAAACACTTAGACAATAAATTCATTAAAATACATTAATAAATTAGGACTAGATAACCACTAGGTAGTACTAGTAATGATGGCAGTGAAGCTGGCGGAATACACTATACAAACAAAGGCAATAACCAACTGCCACTTTATGTGGTCCAAGATGTGTTCCGGCGGCACCGACGTCTGTGGCGCTGTCTCCGGTGGCCCCCTCACCGGTGGCGGCTCCTAGTCGAAGGCCTGGTGGAAGAGCTCCATTTTGCAGGCCCTGCGGAACTGTACAAGGTCCCGCAGGGCCCTGATGTTAAACGGGAGCTCATTCCACCAGCGCGGAGCCGCCACCAAGAAGGCCCTGGCTCTAGTAGCGGCCAACTCGACGTCTCTCGGGCTGGGAAAGGTCAGGCGATTCTGTGTTCCTGACTTCAGTGCTCTCTGGGGCACATATGTAAGCTGAAAACCTACTTTTGATTTATTGACATTCACCACAGAAATCTCGTGCTCAGAGTTCTGAGTCCGGGACCCAGGTTAAAACATGAAATGGTTGAGTGATTAAGAGAGTCTGGCGAAGCAAGCGATGACGCAGCAGCAGGACTGGGAGCAGGAGACGGCCAGTTCCACTGCGGGCCTGATGGAAGCCCTCCGGGGGCCTGATCCAGCCCCCGGGCCACATGTTTGACACCCCTGACCTATATTGATGTTCTCTGCCTTGTGTCTCCAGAGGAACGAAATCCGAACGCAGCGGCCGGCTCCCTTCTCCGTGGTGGTGGCCATCGACTTCGGCACCACGTCCAGCGGCTACGCCTTCAGCTTCGCCAACGACCCCGAGGCCATTCACATGATGAGGTATCTGCAGCAGCGGCGGGAATAAATGCTGGGGGGCAGGACTGATTCCCCACCACCACCACCACCCAATTCTGCTGAAATTTCCCCCACAATGCCTGATGGAAGAGGTGCACTTTGGATGGTGTTGTGGGCAGGCCCTGTCGCCCAGTGAAGCGAGGATTTTGGGTCATGCGGGTTTGGTGTCGTGGTTAAGTGCGCGGACTCTAATCTGGGAGAACCGGGTTTGATTCCCCACCCCTCCACTTGCACCTGCTGGATGACCTTGGGCAAGCCGTAGTTCTGGCAGAGACATTTTTGAAAAAGAGCCGTTTCTGTCAGAGCTCTCTCAGCCCCGCCTACCTCACAGGGTGCCTGTTGTGGGGAGGGGGAGGGGAAGGAGTTTGTGAGCCGCTCTGAGGCTCCTTCGGGTAGAGAAGGGAGGGGGATAAATCCAATCTCTTCTTCTTCTTCTTTTACCTCACAGGGGGTGTCTGTTGTGGGGAGGGGAAGGGAGAGGAGTTTGTGAGTCGCTCTGAGACTCCTTCGGGTAGTGAAGGGCCATGGGGTATAAATCCTATCTCCTCTTCTCTTCTTGTGGTCAGTGTTAAAACAGCCTTTTCAAATGTCACATAGTCCTTGTGCTCACCTTGTGTCCACCTTTGACTCAGTGGAAGAGCCTCTGCTTGGCATGTGCTGGAGTGAGCGACCCAGCGTGCCTGGACATTGGGGGGGGTGACATCACTCTAAGTGTGGATAGGAGTCATTTCCTTGAATGGGAGGCCTCTCTTTGTCTTAACCAATGAGGTGCCCTCTGGCCCCTCCTCTCTCTCTCTCCCATGGCCTTCCATGGATACACACGTCTCCACAGGTCTCTCCTGTGGAGACGATGCCCTCATGCTCCCACCCCTTGATGCCAGACAAGCTGACCATTCGTGATAGGGAAAAGCAGGGGTCATTTCGTAGAAAAAGAGGTGCAGGAGCTCATTAGCATAGCTCATTAGCATAACTTATTTGCATATGCCACACCCCCTGACATCACCGGAAGTGTGTCAGAAGGCAACACCCACCGCTCAGGCTCCACTGGACTGTTTTGGATTGCTAGCTATTGGGGGGGGGGGGGAGAGAACGTGCAAATCTGTCCACGCAGAGGAGGGAGAGCTTGTACCTGAATAAAACTTGGTCTTAAAGGTGCCACTGGACTGTTTTGGACTTGTTGGCTCTGCAACTTACCTGGCTGCTTCTTGCTCTGACTGAGGGCTGCTGGGAGCAGGGGGTGGGGCTTGTTCCAAGTGACCACCCCTTGGGCTCTTTACTGCTGGAGCTCCGCTCCTGTGCGCTCCTGCAGGAAATGACCCCTGGGGAAAAACACTCTTTAGATTAGGCTTCTCTCTCCTCTTCTGACTGCAACCTGAAGGTGAACTGGACCTACTTGAATAAATGCAAGTTTACCTTTTCTGCAATATACGTCGTGGGAGATCTATCGATTGCACGCAATAGCACGCTTCTAAGACTGGGCAAAACGCTGTTCTATTAACCAAATGTCCCAATATAAAGATGATCTCTAAACATCCACATTTGGAACTCAGAGTAGCTTACCTTGCTCTCCTCTCCTCCATTTGACCTTCACAAGAACCTTGTGAGGTAGGATAGCTTGAGGGGGTGTGACTGGCCCAAAGTCACCCGGCAGGCTTCCATGGCAGAGAGGGGATTAGAACCTGGGTCTCCCAGATCCTAGTCCAGCACTCTAACTGCTACACCAAGAGCTAGAGTGATTCCCCACTCCTCCACATGGAGCCAGCTGTGTGACCTTGGGTCAGTCACGGCTCTCTCAGAACTCTCTCAGACTAAAAAATAAGTCTAGCTCACCACCTAGAGGTGCAGCATGCTAAAAGAGAAGAAAAAGAAGAGGTGGACAGGATTTACAGTCTCCTTCCCTTCCTCTCTTCACAACAGACAACCCTGTGAGGCAGATGGGGCTGAGAGAGCTCTGAGAGAACTGCTCTTGAGAGAACGGCTCTGAAAGAGCTGGTGACTGACTCAAGGTCACCCAGCAGCTGCTTGTGGGAGAGTAGGGAATCAAACCCCGTTCTCCCAGATCAGAGTCTGCCACTCTCAACCACTACACCAAAAGAGCTAGAACTTGAGACTGCCAGGCGATCTTAGGATCTCCTGGCTATACTACACACAATGCCATCTGATAATTATAATTAATTATTACTATGTTGGCTCTCCATAGGAAATGGGAAGGTGGGGACCCCGGAGTCGCCAACCAGAAGACCCCCACCAGCCTGCTGCTGACTCCGGAAGGTTCCTTCCACAGCTTCGGCTACACGGCTAGAGATTATTATCACGACCTCGACCCGGAGGAGGCGCGGGACTGGCTGTACTTTGAAAAGTTCAAAATGAAGATTCACAGCACCAGCGTGAGTTAAATCGTTGGCTCGCCTACTTTTCTGGGGGGCGTGGTGGTGGGAAAGGGGCAGAGACGTTGTAACCAATTTCACAGGGCTGGGAAATCAGTTCCAGATAAGTCTCCTGGACGGAAGCTTCTTTGGAACACCCCCCCCCCCTTTGTCCAGACACTCTGAGTCGCTCACTCCAGCAAGCCCACCCTCCAAAGCCGTCACTTCCTCTGTAATAGCAGGAGAGCTCCAGGTGGGACCCGCCTTGCTCCTGAGCACCTGCAAACGTCCTTTGCCAAAGGAAAGCAGAGCCTGGGGTTGTGTGTGTGTCTGTGTGTCTGAGGTTTCTTTTTTCTTCCTGCGCGGGGCCAGGACTTGACCATGAAAACGGAACTGGAAGCCGTCAACGGGAAGAAGGTGCTGGCCTGGGAGGTCTTTGCCCACGCCCTCCGCTTCTTCAAGCGGCAAGCCATGCAGGTAACAGACCGGTGCACGGCGGCAGTCCTGAGATGGGTGTGTGCAGGGGTCATTTTGTACAAAAAGAGGTGCAGGAGCTCATTCGCATAACTTATTTGCATATGCCACACCCCCTGACATCACCAGAAGTGTGTCAGAAGGCAACACCCACCGCTCAGGTTCCACTGGACTGTTTTGGACTACTAGCTATTGGGGGGGACCTGACCTGCAGATCTGTCCCCGCAGAGGAGGGAGAGCTTGTGCCTGAATAAAACTTGGTCTTAAAGGTACCACTGGACTGTTTTGGGCTGGGGGGGGGGCTCTGGAACTTACCTGGCTGCTTCTTGCTCTAACTGAGGGCTGCTGGGAGCAGGGGGTGGGGCTTGTTGCATGTGCCCGCCCCCTGGGCTCTTCACTGCCGGAGCTCCGCTCCTGTGCACTCCTGCAGGAAATGACCCCTGAGTGTGTGTGTGCGTCTGCGCAGAATGGCGGAGGGGAGGGCGATACAGTTCTTGGTTTGTCCGGAGAGGGCACCCTGCTTGCATCTCTTCTCTTCTCTTCTCTTCTCTTCTCTTCTCTTCTCTTCTCTTCTCTTCTCTTCTCTTCTCTTCCTCTTCCTCTTCCTCTTCCTCTTCCTCTTCCTCTTCGCCTTAGTCATTTTCTAAGGCAGAAGGCCCCAACCTTTTTGGCAGCTTTGGAATTTTGGCACTGCGTGGTGGGTGAACCAGGAGGTGGAGTCAGCCACAAAACGGCTGCTGCAGCTTACCTTTGGGCACACAGCGCAGATCCCCACTGCTGGACCTCCTGATGGCCCCTGGTATTTCTGGCCACTGTGTGACGCAGAGTGTTGGACTGAATGGGCTTCTAGCCTGATCCAACATTGGCTGCTCTTATGTTCTTAAGTTCTTATCCTTGGGTTTGGTGGAGCGGTTAGGAGCACGGACTCTAATCTGGGAGAACCAAGTTTGATTCCCCACGCCTCCACATGCAGCTGCTGGGGTGACCTTGGGTCAGTCACAAGTTCTCTCAGGGGTGTTCTTGAAAAAGAGCCATTCCTGTCAGTGCTCTCTCAGCCCCACCTACCTCACAGGGTGGCTGTTGTGGGGAGGGGGAGGGACGGAAGACTGCAAGCCACTCTGAAGCTCCTTCAGGTAGTGAAGGGTGGGGTACACATCCAATCTCCTCCTCCTCCTCCCCCTATTCTTCTTCCTCTTCCTCCTTTCTCCTCCCCCTCCTCCTCCTTCTTCTGTGGCAGTCCCGCCGGCCTTGCGGGTCCACCGCCGGGCCCCTCATGGGGCTCGGCAATGGAGCTGCAAGGCTGGCAGCGGCCAGGACCGTTGGGGGTGTGTGTGTGGCCTTATGACACACTTCCGGTGATGTCAGGGGGTGTGGCCTTATGACACACTTCCGGTGATGTCAGGGGGTGTGGCATATGCTAATGAGTTTTATTTATTTATCAAATGTATATTTATTTATTTATTTATCAAATTTATACCCCGCCCGCCCCCGTATTATGCTAATGAGTTCCCCTAGCTCTTTTTCTACTAAACAACCCCTGTCCATAGACATGCCCCAGGGCTTGTCAATGTTCTTTACGGCCACACCTGTTCGGTATCTGTATCCTGTGTGTGTATAATTTGGGATGGAAGCTGGAATCATTTGCAAACCGAATAGAATACAGTTAAATGAATGCAATAAAATAAGAAGAACTCTTCACAGAGCTTAGCCACAACAGTACGGTGGCCGACTAGTCCGGAAAGGAATCTTTTGCAGAGTTTGGATTTCTGATGAGTTTCTACTTCTTTCTTTTTTTTTAAAAAAGTTTCTACTCCCTGTTGCCACGTAATTTGCATTGGAAACTGTGACAAACCAAAAGGCCCTATAAATCAGGGGGGCTTTTCAGTGGCCTGCTCAGCTCTCTGTGTTGTCTCCAGTCTGGCTTTCCCTCCCGTATGAGCCCAGGGCCTGCCATATGGCACGGTCGGGGCAGTGGGCTCTTCCACAGTCTCATTTCCTTTACTGGGGTTGCCCCTATTGCATTGGTTTGGTTTTTAAAAACTTTTTCCACACTCATTTTGCTCCTTCTAGTGGTCGATTCGATATTACAGTCTGTGCCGGACATACAGAGGTGTAATATCAAATCAACCACTAGAGGGAGCAAATGTGGGAAAAGTTTAAAAAAACCCTGCAGCAACAGGGATACCCAAGTGATGGACATGAGTATGCGAAAGAGGCCATAGTGTCTTTGGGGTGCAGCAAATACCTGGCTGGGCCATTCTCTCTGGCTGGCCAAATTTTGAGAAGTTTGTGTATGAATTGCTGTCCAGTTACCTGTCCAGTTACCGTGGCCATGTTTTCTCCAAGGCACAGTCCCCTCTGCCATCACACCTCCGGTGTGCCTCTGCCAAAGTGCCTGGTCCACCATCCCCCCTTCTCTTACTGCAGGAACTGAAAGACCAGTGTCCGTCATTGCCAGAGAAGGATGCCATCCGCTGGGTGATCACCGTGCCAGCCATTTGGAAACAGCCTGCCAAGCAGTTCATGAGAGAGGCCGCATATCTGGTGAGTGCCGAGGGGTCCGAACAGTGTGGTTCTCGTGGGTCATAGAATCATAGAATGTTAGAGTTGGAAAGGGACCTTGCTGGTCATCTAGTCCAGCCCCCTGCACTCTGCAGGAGCACAGCTGAAAGAGAGCCCTACAACATACCCGAAAGATGGCTGTCCAGCCTCCGCTTGAAAGCGTCCAGCGAAGGAGCCTCCACCACCTCCCGAGGCAGACTGTTCCACTGCTCAACCACTCTGACAGTCAGGAAGTTTCTCCTGATATTTAGCCAGTAACGACTCCCTTGTCATTCCCACCCATTAGATCTAGTCTTGCAATCCGGAGCAAGAGAGAATAGATCTGCTCCATCTTCTACATGACAGCCCTTCAGGTACTTGAAGACTGCAATCACGTCCCCTCTAAGCTTTCTCTTTCCCAGGCTAAACAGACCCAACTTTTTCAGCCTTTCCTCCTAAGACTTGGATTCCAACCAGTGTTCCCTCTAAGCTGAGTTAGTGTGAGTTAGCTCACAGTTTTTTAGCCACCAGCTCACACATTTTTGTCTTCGCTCAGGAAGGATGGCTCCAGAGCAAACTGATTTATGCAGTAGCCAAATTGCTTAGGCTCACAACTTTAATGCCAGCAGCTCACAAAGTAGCATTTCTGCTCACAAGACTCCACAGCTTAGAGGGAACATTGATTCCAACCCTCTCACCATCCTGGTTGCCCTCTTCTGGACACGCTCGAGCTTGTCAACATCCTTCCTAAAATGTGGTGCCCCAAATCCTTTGTGGCTGTTTTTAGGCTGAAGTCCCCTGCTGTGTGGCTCTGCTGCCAGTGGCATTACAGCACGAAGAAGCGACATCTGCGGGGACTGAAGGCAACCCTGAGATCCAGTTTGGTGCAGTGATTAGAGTGTTGGGCTAGGATCTGGGAGATGTGGGTGCGAATCTCCACTCTGCCATGGGACTTTTGCTGGGTGACCTGGGGCAAGTCATGCACTCTCAGCCTAGCCTACCTCACAGGGTTGCTGTGAGGAGGAAATAGAGGAGAGAAGGGTGTAAGCCTCCTTGGGTCTTGTTGGAAGTGGAGGACTTTGCACTGTCTCCTGTCTCAGGCTTGAGAGGTGGCACCAAAGAGTTTAGACAGATAGAGGGGTCAGGACATGTAAAAGCATCCTTTCCTTCCTGCTATCTGATCCTTTCCTTTGAAGTAGGATGCTGCCCTTAGGGGCAATTTCCTCTGCTTCCACTCATTGGCCCAGTCTGCATCTAGCTCTGTATTCTTGATGCTGGGGGGGGGGGGCAAGAGTGGGAGGGGTTCTAGTGTCCTGGCCCCACTGCTGGACCTCCTGATGACACCTGGTATTCTTGGCCACTGTGTGACAGACAGAGTGTTGGACTGGAGGGGCCTTTGGCCTGATCCAACATTGGCGTCTCTTATGTTCTTATGTCTGGGGCAAGTGATGCTCTGTATTCTTGGTGCTTGGGGGTGGGCAAGAGTGGGAGGGCTCCTGGAGTCCTGGCCCCACTGCTGGACCTCCTGATGGCACCTGGTATTTTTGTCCACTGTGTGACACAGAGTGTTGGACTGGATGGGCCATTGGCCTGATCCAACACTGGCGTCTCTTCTGTTCTTATGTCTGGGGCAAGTGATGCTCTGTATTCTTGGTGCTTGGGGGGGCAACAGTGGGAGGGCTTCTAGTGTCCTGGTCCCACTGCTGGACCTCCTGATGGCCCCTGGTATTCTTGGCCACTGTGTGACAGAGTGTGGGACTGGATGGGCCACTGGCCTGATCCAACATTGGCTTCTCTTGTGTTCTTATATCTGGGACAAGTGATGCTCTGTAGTCTTGGTGCTTGGGGGGGGGGTAACAGTGGGAGGGCATCTAGTGACCTGGCCCCGCTGGTGGACCTCCTGATGGCCCCTGGTATTTTTGACCACTGTGTGACACAGAGTGTTGGACTGGATGGGCCATTGGCCTGATCCAACATTGGCTTCTCTTGTGTTCCTATATCTGGGACAAGTGATGCTCTGTCTTCTTGGTGCTTGGGGGGGGTAACTGTGGGGGGGCATCTAGTGTCCTGGCCCCGCTGGTGGACCTCCTGATGGCCCCTGGTATTTCTGGCCACTGTGTGACACAGAGTGTTAGACTGGATGGGCCTTTGGCTTGATCCAACATGGGCTTCTCTTATGTTCTTATATCTTGGGCAAGTGATGCTCTGTCATCTTGGTGCTTGGGGGGGGGGGGCAACAGTGGGGGGGCTCCTAGGGTCCTGGTCCCACACCTCAACCTAAGGTCACACCAGCAGCTGCATGTGGAGGAGCGGGGAATCAAACCCGGCTCTCCCCAATTAGAGCCTGCACTCTTAACCACTACACCAAACTGGCTCTCCTTGCTGTACCGTTGGGAGGAGCCCCCAGATCCAAAGGAGCCCCGAAGCTGGAGAACTGAGCTTGTGGTAAAACGGGCCGGTCCCCTTTAGGCTTCCCAGGGAATGGCCACAATAAGTAGTCGGTTCCTCTTTTCTCCCCTCATTCCTTTCTAAAATCATTCTGC
>NW_015167617.1:130130-145594 GCF_001447785.1 Gekko japonicus
GTGTGAGCCGGAGGCTAAAAAACTGTGAGCTGACTCACACTAACTCAGCTTAGAGGGAACACTGGCGCTAAGAATGCCTCTCTGCTTGTGGACACACGGAGCGCGGCAGTGGCACCCGCCAGTTTGCACACGGACGGACGGACCGCCTGCCCGCCCCTCCCCACGCGCCAGAGGCTGGCATTTGCACAAAGCATGCAGGATGTCAGACGCCTCTCAGGCGCCCACCCCGCTGCCGTGGTTTTGGCTGCTCTCGGCTTACAGTTTCTGGATTCTCTCTCTTCCCCCTCTTCTCCGCCTCGGGCTTCAGCAGGGAGCCAAGCACAGCCGGACACGGGCAGGAACTATCAGTACGAAGGGAATGGGAGCCAGAACTGCTGGCGGAGCGGAGACACGGCTGCCGTGCGCCTGATCCACAGCTGGTGCCACTTTGTGGCCAGGAGCTTTCCTGCACGGTCCGTTTTTGGATCTCCCCGGCTTTCTTTTTGTAGAATCTTAGAATCACAGAGCTGGAAGGGGCCCGACAGGCAATCTAGTCCCACCCCCGGCTCAGTGCAGGATCAGCCTAGAGCAGTGATGGTGAACCTTTTAGAGGCCGAGTGCCCAAACTGCGACCCAAAACCCACTCATTTATTGCCAAGTGCCAACACGGCAATTTAACCTGAATACTGAGGTTTTAATTTAGAAAAAACAAGTCATACGTTAACTTAAAAGTTAGGAAAGCAATCCCAAATGCTTACTTAAAATTATTTGGCAGAGAATTTGACACTTTAATGATGGTCTGGGCCTGGCTGGGGCGATGGCACCCGTGCCCACAGAGAGGGCTCTGAGTGCCACCTCTGGCACCCATGCCATAGGTTCGCCACCACTGTCCTAGAGCATCCCTGACAAGTGTTTGTCCAGCCGCTGCTACAAGACCGCCAGGGAGGGGGAGCTCACCACCTCCCCAGGCAGCCGATTCCACCGTTGCAAAACTCTGACTGTCAAAAAGGTTTTCCTAAGATCCAGCCAGTACCTTCCCGCCCTTCATTTAAACTTATTCTTGCAAGTCCTCTCCTCCGCTGCCCACAGGAACAGCTCCCTGCCCTCCTCCAAGTGACAGCCCTCTAAGTGACAGCCGACGGTCTTCAGTAAGCAAGAGGGGTCCCCTTTCTGGAGCTTTGTCTCCATACCGATAGTGATTCTATCCTAGAATCATAGAACCATAGCGTGTTAGAGTTGGAAGGGGCCTTGAAGGTCATCTAGTTCAACCCCCTGCACCCTGCAGGAGCAGAGCCGAAAGATAGCCCTACAACATGCCCAAAAGAGGGCCGTCCAGCCTCCGCTTGGAAACGTCCAGCGAAGGAGCATCCACCACCTCCCGAGGCAGTCTGTTCCACTGCTCAACCACTCTCACAGTTAGGAAGTTTCTCCTGATATTTAGCCGGTATCGACTCCCTTGTAATTTCCACCCATTAGATCTAGTCTTGCAATCCGGAGCAAGAGAGAATAGATCCACTCCATCTTCTACATGACAGCCCTTCAGATAGTCATGTCCCCTCTAAGCCTTCTCTTTCCCAGGCTAAAAATACCTGAATATTTCAGCCTTTCCTCCTAAGACTTGGACTCCAACCCTCTCCCCATCCTGGTTGCCCTCTTCTGGACACGCTCGAGCTTGTCAGCATCCTGCCTAAAATGTGGTGCCCAAAATTCTATGTGGTTGTTTTTAGGCTGAAGTCCTCTCCTGGTGAGCTTGCCAACTCCAGGTTGGGAACTTCCTGGTGGTTTGGGGGCGGAGCCGAAAGAGGGTGGGGCTTGGGAAAGGGAGGGACCTCAGCTGAGGTCTGATGCCACGGAGCCCCCCCCCCAAGCTTCCATTTTCTCCAGAGGAACAGCTCTGTCGTCTGGAGGTCATCTGGAACTTAGGGTTGCCAACTTCCAGGGAGTGGCTGGGGATCTCCTGGGATTACAACAGGTCACCTGGAGAGAATAGCCACTTTGAAAGGTGGACTCTCTGGCATTAGAACCCGCCGAAATTCCTCCCCTCCACAAACCCCACCTTCCTCAGGCTCCGCCCCCAGAATCTCTAGGTCTTTCCCAGCCCGGAGATGAACACCCTGGTAACTCCAGGAGATCTCCAGGCTCCACCTGGAGGCTGGCAACCCTACCTCCTGGGGCCTGGTCCAATGTGCCCATGAAGCATACTAGACCAGGAGTGGCCAAACTTGTTTAACGTAAGAGCCACATAGAATCAGGGCTATTTTGAGGCAGGAACGCACAGGAACGGAGTTCTGGCTGGCTCCCGAGTTGGCCACGCCCAGCAGGAACTCATTAGAATAACAGGCCACACCCAACAGCAGAAACTCATTAGGATTGGTTACATTAGGGGTGTTTGGCCTAACATGCAAAGGAGTTCCTGCTCCAAAAAAAGGCCCTGGGTTTTGACAACAAACAAGGTAAACAGAATAAGAAGGGAAAGGTGGGTGTGGCTGGATGAGCACACTTCTGGTAACATGGGGGTGTGGCCTAATGGGCTAATGAGCTGTGCGGTCAGGGGTGTGGCCCAATATGCTAATGAGTTCCTGCTGGGCTTTTTCTACAAAAAGAGCCCTGCATAGAATACATGTCAGATGTCTGAGAGCCAATGCTCCCTCTAAGCTGTGGAGTCTTGTGAGCAAAAATTCTACTTTGTGAGCCACTAGCATTAAAGTTGTGAGCGAGCCATTGGGCTCCTGCATAAATTAGTTTGCTCTGGAGCCCCATCCTTCCTGAGCGGAGACAGACATCTGTGAGCTGGAGGCTAAAAAACTGTGAGCTGGCTCACATTGACTCAGCTTAGAGGGAACACTGGTCACAATGAATACTCCCTCTAAGCTGTGGAGTCCTGTGAGCAGAAATTCTACTTTGTGAGCCACTAGCATTAAAGTTGTGAGCGAGCCATTGGGCTCCTGCATAAATTAGTTTGCTCTGGAGCCATCCTGCCTGAGCCAAGACAAACATGTGTGAGCCAGAGGCTAAAAAGCTGTGAGTTAGCTCACACTAACTCAGCTTAGAGGGAACACTGTGCAAGACATGAAGAAATATTACCCTTTTTTACCGGGAAATATGCAAATTTGCTTTTTATGAACATTAAAGGAGACTGCCAAGAATAATAACAAAAGGGGTAAAAGCAGCTTTCGATGATGATATTTATTTGCCCAATGATATTTGTTTGGTGACGATATTTAGCTTCCCCCGCCACCCTGCCGGGAGCCAGACAGTATGTGTGAAAGAGCCACAGTTGGGCCACCGCTGGACTCGACTGAGCCAGTCCTCCCTCTGTGGCTCCAGCTGGGATTGGCGGCCGCTGTCCTGGGGCCCTTGAACTGGAGGCGTGGGCCCCTGAATTTCCCACAGTCTTCCTGCCAAGCATGCGCCCTGTCCTGGAGCCACGGACCCTCCCCAAACCCTCCAATGGTCTTTGCTTATAGATCCCCCAAGAGCACTACGGTCGGGGGCCCCAAATCTGTTGGTCATCCCGAGCCCCAAGGACGCCAAATGAGCTGCGACCAGGGCCAGGGCTTTTTCGGTGGCGGCTCCTACCTGGTGGAACGAGCTCCCGGGGGAGATCCGGGCCCTGCGGGGCCTTATGCAGTTCCGCAGGGCCTGCAAGACGGAGCTCTCCCGCCAGGCCTTTGAGTAGGAGCCGCCGCCCCACTATACCACCACCGTCATGGTTTCTTAAAGGACGCACCGACGAGGCCCGGAGGAAGAACCTGGAAAATGTAAAGAAGATCCGATAAGCCGTCGCCATTGGGCACAAATATCATGGGAGTACCATGGCAGGAGCTGGTCCATGGGGTCACGAAGAGTCGGACTCGACTGTGCGACTGAACAACAAAAACCACCTGGAACTGTGTTGATTCCATCTTGGATTTATGATATCTGTAATTGATTGAGCACCGTTGTTGGATGTTCTTATTATGTTTTATGTGTTTTAATTATGGCACGGCTAATTACCTTGCCCTTGTTAGCCACCCTGAGCCCATTGGGGAGGGCGGGATACACATGTGGAAAATAAATAAATAAATAAATAAATAAATAAATAAATAAATATCCTCTCCATACGTTGGGTCCGCCCCTCCTGTGCAGGACCCAGGCTGGAATTCTTGAATGGCACAGAGACTTCATGGGGGTGTGAAGAACTGACACTAGATACAGAGCTGGGTTTTGGGGGGGCAGCATCGTGTGATTTCACTGCTGGCCCGATTTCGAAAGGAAATGAGCGAAAGTTCCCAATGAAAAGAATAACTAAAACACGCATGTGATTTTTTACAATGAGGGGAAATGAAGGCAAACATGGTTGAATGTTTCCTGTTCGGCCCTTTCTAGATTATACTAAGAATAGCTAGTTTGGGGTTTTCCCCCCCTTTAATATAATTTTTATTGTTTTTCTTCCTACATACGACAAACCTATAACCTACAAAACTAAAACTACAAAGAGAGTAACAAGAACCTTTGATAAGGTAATCAAACGCTTTGGATAGATGTCTACCTGTTAAAAATTACATTCCGTTCTTTAAAATCTAATAAAAGCGTTCAAATGGAAAGAACATAAAGGCATTTTTGATATTACACATCTGGTTAATAATATGAGTAGAATAAATGTCAGCGTAGGGAATCTCAGATCTTTGCTTTCTTCTTAGCTTTGATTTTCTTCTTCTTTTGCCAAGGGAGATTTACTTTAAATGTTTTAGGAGCCGCAATTCCTAAATCCAAATCCGAGTCAGAGATTTCACCCAAAGACACGGAAGTAGCTGTAGAAGAATAGCTAGATTGGAGTCCCGTCGCCCGTAGAGACCAACAAAATTTTCGGTAAATTTTGGGTCCAGAGGGGCACCTTTAAGACCAACAAAGTTTTGTTCAAGGTATAAGCTTTCGTGTGCACACTTCTTCAGAAACGTGCGTGCACACGAAAGTTTAGATCTTGAATAAAACTTTGGTGGCCTGAAAGGTGCCCCTGGACTCGAACTCTGTTCTACTACTTCAGACCAACACCGGGGCCAATCTGAAAATGTTCACGGCATGAGCTTCGGAGAGTCAAAGCTTGTTTGGTCAGATCCAGGGGTCCTTTCCTGCAGGAGCGCACAGGAGTGGAGCTCCGGCAGTAAAGAGCCCAGGGGGCGGGCACATGCAACAAGCCCCACCCCCTGCTCCCAGCAGCCCTCAGTCAGAGCAAGAAGCAGCCAGGTAAGTTGCAGAGCACCCCCCTGGCCCCCTGGTCCAAAACAGTCCAATGGTTCCTTTAAGACCGTCTTATTCAGGTACAAGCTCTCCCTCCTCTGTGAGGACAGATCTGCACGTTCCCCCTCCCCCCCAATAGCTAGCAATCCAAAAGAGTCCAGTGGGGCCTGAGCGGTGGGAGTTGCCTTCTGACACACTTTCAGTGACGTCAGGAGGTGTGGCATATGCAAATGAGTTATGCTAATGAGTTATGCTAATGAGCCCCTGCACCTCTTTTTCTACGAAATGAACCCTGGTCAGATTCCAAGAAACATATTTGTCCCGGCTTGTCATTTTTGGCCTAACTACCCCAGGTGGGGAAATGCCTGGAGATTTTGAGGGTGGAGCCTGCGGAAGGGGGAGTTGGGGGAGGGGGAGGGACTTCACTGCGGTATATTGCCAGAGAATCCATCTTCCCAAGTGGCCATTTTTTCCGGAGGAATAAATCTTTGTTTCCTGGAAATCCATTGTAATAGCAGGAAATCTCCAGCCGTCACCTGGAAGTTGGCAACCCTATGAAACGGAGTGGTGTGGGTGAGGGAGCTATCTATGTCTCCTTGAGCATGGGGGGGGAATCTAATCCTTAGGTAGAGTTATTAGCTCTGACTGTTATTAGCTCCGAGTGAGAGCCAGTTTGGTGTACTGGTTAGGAGTGCGGGTTGTAACTGGGTTTGATTCCCCACTCCTCCACATGCAGCCAGCTGGGTGAGTGACCTTGGGTCACTTACAAGTTCTCTTAGAGCTGTTCTCTCATTAGCAGTTCTTGAAAGAGCTCTCTCAGCCCCGCCTCCCTCACAGGGTGTCTGTTGTGGGGAGGGGAAGGGAAAGGAGTTTGGAAGACGCTCTGAGACTCCGCATGAAGGGTGGGGTACAAATCCAACCTCCTCCTCCTCTTCTTCTGTGTAATGGTTAAGTGCACGGACTCTAATCTGGGAGAACTGGGTTTTGATTCCTCACTCCTCCACTTGCACCTGCTGGATGACCTTAGGCAAGCCATGGTTCTGACAAGAGCTGTCCTGGAAAGAGCAGTTTCTGTCAGAGCTCTCTCAGCCCCACCTACCTCACAGGGTGTCTATTGTGGGGAGGGGAAACTGCTCTGTGACTCTGCGTGAAGGGCGGGGTATAAATCCAATCTTCTCCTCCTCCTCTTCTTCTTCCTCTTCTTCTTCTCCTCTGAAACCTCAAGTAAGGCATTGCAGCTGAAAGCCACCTTGACCATACCTTAGAACATAAGAACATAAGAGATGCCAATGTTGGATCAGGCCAAAGGCCCATCCAGTCCCACACTCTGTGTCACACAGTGGCCAGAAATACCAGTGCCATCAGGAGGTCCACCAGTGGGGCCAGGACATTAGAAGCCCTCCCACTGTTGACCCCCCCAAGCACCAAGATGACAGAGCATCCCTTGCCCCAGACCGAGAGTTCCTATCTATACCTTGTGGCTAATAGCCACTGATGGACCTCTGCTCCATATGCTTATCTAATTCCCTTTTGAAGCCGTCCATGCTTGTAGCCGCCACCACTTCCTGTGGCAGTGAATTCCATGTGTTAATCACTCTTTGGGTGAAGAAGGACTTCCTTTTATCCGTTCTAACCCGACCGCTCAGCAATTTCATGGAGTGCCCACGAGTTCTTGTATAGTGAGAAAGGGAGAAAAGTTCCTCTTTCTCTACCGGCTCCTTCCCATGCATCATCTTATAAACCTCTTGGTATACCTGACCGTGCTTGCAGCCGGACACTCAGATGATCGGGTTGCTGCCAACAGCAGGTTGGGACATTCCTGGAGATTTTGGATGGAGCTGGCGAGGGACCTCCGCAAGATACCCTGCCCTAGATGCCACCCTCCAAAGCAGGCGTCACCTCCAAGAGACCCGTTGCAGTTCCAGATCTCCAGGTCCCACCACCGTGGGGGTTGGCCAGCGCATCAGATGACCATCTCCCCTTTTCTCTCTGCTCTCGCAGGCCGGGCTGGTTCCGTCGGAGAACCCGGAGCAGCTGCTGATCGCCCTGGAGCCCGAAGCCGCCTCCATCTATTGCCGGAAGCTACGGCTCAACCAGCTGATCGACCTCAGCTACAGGCCCCAGGCCAATGGCCTCGCGTCGGACCTGCCCATCGACTCCAGCTTCAGGCAGGGTAAGTGCCACTCCTTGCTTTCGAACGGCTAGGCTGGCAGGAGCTGGGGCCAGAGACAGGAGCTCACTCCGTCATGCGGCACTCATGTCTCGAACTGCTGAACTACCGACCTTCCGGCCTGCAGTTCAGCGTCTGAAAAGTACGCAGACGGAGAGTGATTTCAGCAAAGCGTACTTTATTCGATCAGGAACAAGGCGACTTTGGCCGGCTCGCAGGCCGGCTTATATCCCCCGAGAAACCGCCACCCAAAACACACACCCTGCTTCCCTATAGGTTATTTACAGTGGCCGAGAGTCCCATAGGCTCTCGGCCGGGAACCTAGCCCCCTGATTGGAGTGGGCTAGGATCCGCATAGTCCATTGTCTCTTGGAGCGAAGCTCGACGTTTGTCTCTGGACTTGTCTGGACTTGTCTGGACTGGATACACTACAGCGTCTTAACCACTTGAGCCACCGCAGCCCCTTGGGTAGTGAAGGGCGGGGTATAAATCCAATTTTAAAAATTCCACAGACAAGGTCCCACCACCAGGAAGGCCCCGCGGAGCCGTCGCCTCAACATTGTGGGCTTCCTCCAATGACTTTATGGGCTGTAAGAGCTGAATGGAACCTCCATGTTCAGAGGCAGTATACCCCTGAGTATGGCAATGGGGGGGAAAGAGATTTTTGCAGGCTTAAGAACATAAGAACATAAGAGATGCCAATGTTGGATCAGGCCAAAGGCCCATCCAGTCCAACACTCTGTATCACACAGTGGCCAGAAATACCAGGGGCCATCAGGAGGTCCACCAGTGGGGCCAGGACATTAGAAGCCCAGATGGAGTTGGTTGGTCAGCCCTAGAACAGGAATGCTGGACTACGTGGAAATTTTTTTGCCTGATCTGGCAAGATCAGTCTTAATCAGGAGACAGGTGCATTTCCCTGAGAAACGCTGATCCCCGATTAACTGCCGTCCCAATGTCTAGTGGCAGTGAGTTCCACGGGTGGGTTATGTATGTTGCAATGCAGAATCCCTTCTGCCAGATTTTCTCTCTCTGGCTGACTGTCCTCTGATGGAGCCTCTTTGCTTTAACTCCTGGGCAGCAGTAGTTTAAATTAAGATTCCACATCTGCCTTCCATTTCACTTTATTAGCAGAACAAACCCCATTTAATAAAAACTCTGATGGCTGCCCGTGGCTCCGCGGAGGCTGCCCTGCCTCAGCCAATCACAAGGGGCAGGCTTGGTGGAGCCGGTCTTCAGTCCTGGGGGAGAAAGGCGCTTGGGATGGTCCAGCCACCCCAGATTTTCTACAATCTGACTTGCCGGCTCCCAGACAGAGATTAGATTTGGGATCGTGTCAGGGTGGAATGACTTCGGATGTCAGGTGGCCTTGGGGTTAGGGTTGCCAAGTCTGGGTTGGGGAATTCCTGGAGATTTTGGGGGTGGAGCCTGGAAGGTGGAGTTTGGGGAGAAGGGAAGAAGAAGAGATAAGAGATTGGATTCATACCCCGCCCTTTGCTACCCGAAGGAGTCTCAGAGCGGCTTGCAATCTCCTCTCCCTTCCCCGCCCCACAACAGACACCCTGTGAGAGGTCGGTGGGGCCGAGAGAGCTCTGAGAGAACTGCCCTTGAGAGAACAGCTCTGAGAGAGCTGGTGACTGACCCAAGGCCACCCAGCTGGCTGCATGTGGAGGAGTGGCGACTCAAGCCCGGTTCTCCCAGATTAGAGTCCGCGCTCCTAACCACTATGCCATACTGGCCTCAGCAGGGTATAAGGCCATAGAGTCCACCTTCCGAAGCAGCCAGTTATAATACTGGGAAATCTACAGCCCACCTGGAGGTTGCCCAACCCTAAGGCCAACTGATCCCTGTACTCTATTCTGGGAGATCTCAAGGCCCCTGCTGGAAGTTGGCAGCCCTGCTGGGGGGGGGGCTGTTTCTTGAATACAGAAGCTTGTCTCCCTCCCATTCTGCGTGAGCTCCTAGTCACCTGGTCCCTGGGCCCCTAAGGGGATGGTGTTCTCTGAGAAGCGCTTTCCCCATGGGGACCAGGTCACGTGCATAGTTCCCTCTAAGCTGAGTTAGTGTGAGCTAGCTCACAGTTTTTTAGCCTCCGGCTCACACATTTTTGCCTTAGCTCAGGAAGGGATGGCTCCAGAGCAAACTGATTTATGCAGCAGCCAAATTGCTCGCTCACAACTTTAATGCCAGCAGCTCACAAAGTAGAATTTTTGCTCACAAGACTCCACAGTTTAGAGGGAACATTGGTCATGTGATCTTGGCCACCGCCCTCTCTCACCGGGGGGGGGGGGTGTTTCCCTGAATTCCCAGTGGGGCATTGTGTCCGTGGAGTATTTATAGACACGGAACAGGCCAGCGGATCCCCATGGCCTAGAAACCCCTGCAGTGTTTGTGCCCGAACATCCAGCGTGAGGAAGAACTCTGTGTGATCCGAAAGCTCGCCTCTCACGTTTTGAAGCAGAACCCATCCTCGTCTTGATCCCGGTCGGTTTCGCTTGCTTTTCTCACGTCCCGACTTCTTGTCCTGCAGCCCGAGAACAACTGCGACGTTCCAGACACAGCAGAACCTTCCTGGTGGAGTCCGGGGTGGGCGAGCTTTGGGCCGAAATGCAGGCAGGTAGGAGCTGGCGGGGGAACTCTGGGGTGGGGGGAGGCCTGTGCCCGTCCAAGGTAAAGGGACACGGGCCCATTCCCATAAACCGTGCATGGGTGGGTTTCAAGGAAACTCGAAGTGGTGACTGAGAAGCAGGGGAGGAAAAACCTTCTGTTGTCTATATAGCCGTGGTTGGGAAGTGGTTCGAGTACTGAACCAGGATCTGGAAGACCCAGGTGCGAATCCCCACTGTGCCAGAGAAGCTTTTGGGGTGACCTTGGGCCTTTTGCACACTCTCGGCCTAACCTGCCTCACAAGGTTGTTGTGAAGATAAAATGGAGGAGTGATAAATGGTGGAGAGAGCCAGTTTGGTGACATGGTTAAGTGCGCGGACTCTAATCTGGGAGAACCGGCTTTGATTCCTCACTCCTCCACTTGCGGCTGCTGGGTGACCTTGGGTCAGTCACAAGGTCTGGCACAGCTGTCCTTGAAAAAGAGCAGTTTGTGTCAGAGCTCTCTCAGCCCCACCCACCTCACAGGGTGTCTGTTGTGGGGAGGGGAAGGGAAGGGAGTTTGTAAGCCGCTCTGAGACTCCAAGTGAAGGGCAGGGTATAAATCCAATCTCTTCTCCTCTTCTCTTCTTCTTCCTCTGATGTGAGCCTCTTTGGGTCCCGGTTGTGGATAAAGGCGCAGTATCAAGGAAGTAAATTCATAAATAAACAAAATAGAATCGCTTGGCGGCTACAGATCAAGATGGGTAGCCATGTTTGTCTGTAGCAGTAGAAAAGAGCCAGAGTCCAGGAGCATCTTAAAGGCTAACTTTAAAGAGTCAGTTTGGTGTAGTGGTTAAGCATGCAGACTCTAATCTGGGAGAACCGGGTTTGATTCCCCGCTCCTCCACATGCAGCTGCTGGTGTGACCTCGGGTCAGTCACAAGTTCCTTCAGAGCTGTTCTCTCAGGAGCAGTTCTCAAGAGAGCTCTCTCAGCCCCACCTGGCAAACAAGCCTGAGTTCCAGCCAACATCTGGCATTTACCTCTGGACAGACGAACGTGGAGTCCAGAAGGACCTCTTAGCTGCGTGCCTAATCCCCCAGGGAGACCACAACACTACGCAGAACCAGTCAAATGCTACTTCCTGGACCACTTTTGTCCCCACCCAGACCAAGTCCAGTTTGGTGTAGCGGTTAGGAGCACGGACTCTAACCTTGGAGAACCGGGTTTGGTTCCCCACTCCTCCTCCACATGCAGCCTGCTGGTGTGACCTTGGGTCAGTCACAAGTTCCTTCAGAGCTGTTCTCTCAAGAGCAGTTCTCAAGAGAGCTCTCTCAGCCCCACCCACCTCACAGGGTGTCTGTTGTGGGGAGGGGAAGGGAAAGGAGTTTGTAAGCCCCTCTGAGACTCCAAGTGAAGGGCGGGGTATAAATCCAATCTTTTGTGAGTCACTGGTCACTTCTTCAGATTCGGTGGCTATACTGGGCTTCGCAGCCCAGTGGGGAAATGCCAGTAGGGGAAGGGTTACGCAACAGCTTCTCACTGGCTCTTTCGCTCCCTTGTTGCAGCCTTCAGGGCTGCTTTTCATACTCTTTTTGGAAGAAAAATCTATGTCCGTGTGGAGGGAAATATCGACAGATTTCCATTTGGCTCCATCTCAGCCCCTTAGAAAAGTGGGAAGGCGCGTGGCTTCCTTGGCAAGTCCTATTTGGAGAGAACAGAACTCCACCAGATAGTTGCTGTGAGTTCGGGTCTTCCCATTGCCCAGGTGGCTGTGTGAGAGAATATGTTGTGTGTAATGGAAAGGGCCGTGGCTCAGTGGAGGAGTCTCTGCTTGGACTGCAGGAGGTCCCAGGTCCAATCCCCGGTGTCTCCGTTTAAAAGGACCAGGCAGGAGGGGATGGGAAAGACCTCCGCCTGAGACCCTGGAGAGCTGTAAAGAGGGGCTGTGACTCAGTGGCAGAGCCTCTGCTTGGCATGCAGGAGGTCCCCGGTTCAATCCCCGGCATCTCCAGTTGAAAGGACCAGCCAGGAAGCGATGTGAAGGGACCTCCGCCTGAGACCCTGGAGAGCTGTAAAGAGGGGCTGTGACTCAGTGGCAGAGCCTCTGCTTGGCATGCAGGAGGTCCCCGGTTCAATCCCCGGCATCTCCAGTTGAAAGGACCAGCCAGGAAGCGATGTGAAGGGACCTCCGCCTGAGACCCTGGAGAGCTGTAAAGAGGGGCTGTGACTCAGTGGCAGAGCCTCTGCTTGGCATGCAGGAGGTCCCCGGTTCAATCCCCGGCATCTCCAGTTGAAAGGACCAGCCAGGAAGCGATGTGAAGGGACCTCCGCCTGAGACCCTGGAGAGCTGTAAAGAGGGGCTGTGACTCAGTGGCAGAGCCTCTGCTTGGCATGCAGGAGGTCCCCGGTTCAATCCCCGGCATCTCCAGTTGAAAGGACCAGCCAGGAAGCGATGTGAAGGGACCTCCGCCTGAGACCCTGGAGAGCTGTAAAGAGGGGCTGTGACTCAGTGGCAGAGCCTCTGCTTGGCATGCAGGAGGTCCCCGGTTCAATCCCCGGCATCTCCAGTTGAAAGGACCAGCCAGGAAGCGATGTGAAGGGACCTCCGCCTGAGACCCTGGAGAGCTGTAAAGAGGGGCTGTGACTCAGTGGCAGAGCCTCTGCTTGGCATGCAGGAGGTCCCCGGTTCAATCCCCGGCATCTCCAGTTGAAAGGACCAGCCAGGAAGCGATGTGAAGGGACCTCCGCCTGAGACCCTGGAGAGCTGTAAAGAGGGGCTGTGACTCAGTGGCAGAGCCTCTGCTTGGCATGCAGGAGGTCCCCGGTTCAATCCCCGGCATCTCCAGTTGAAAGGACCAGCCAGGAAGCGATGTGAAGGGACCTCCGCCTGAGACCCTGGAGAGCAACTGCCAGTCTGAGTAGGCAACACTGCCCTTGATGGACTGAGGGTCGGATTCAGTACAAGGCAGCTTCTTGAGTTGAATCAAGGAGGCTGCAGTTGATGAAATCGTCTGCCACAGTAACAGTTGTTTGGTTTGAGCCCAGTGGCGCCTTTAAGACCAACCAAGTCTAGTTCCGGGGCTAAGCTTCCGTGTGCATGCTCGGAAGAAGTCCGAAGAAGTGTGCGTGAGCACAAAAGCTCCTACCCAGAGTGGAAATTCGTTGGTCTTCAAGTTGCCGCTGGACTCAAACTTTGTTCTGTCGCTTCAGACCAACACAGCTGCTCACCTGGAGTTATGTTTGCTTGTCTACTTAATTCGTCTGTGCCCAGGAGTCATTCCGTAGAAAAAGAGGTGCAGGAGCTCATTAGCATAACTCATTAACTCAGCCTGAGCCAACCAGCCACAGCCTGCAATGCAAGGTCATCTGGGTTGGAATCTGGCCGGCCGCCCAACATCAGATAGAGCTGGGTGTCATCTGCGTATTGATGACACCCCAGCCCATAACTCCGAGCAATCTGGGCGAGGGGGCGCATATAGATGTTAAATAATATTAGGGACAGCACTGCCCCCTGAGGCACCCCACACTCAAGAGGATGCCTCCAAGACTGCTGTTCCCGTATCGCCACCCTTTGTCCCCGACCTTGCAGGAACGAGGCAAACCATTGAAGGGCGAACCCCTGAATCCCCACATCGGCAAGGCGGTGGGCCAGCAGCTGATGGTCAACCGTATCAAAAGTGGCCGACAGATCTAACACCAGCAATGCCGCCACACCGCCTCGATCCAGATGCCTACAGAGGTCGTCAGTCAGGGCAACCAGAATAGTCTCTGTCCCGTGACCCGGGCGAAAGCTGGTCTGAAAGGAATCCAGGACTGAAGCGTCATCCAGAAAGCCCTGTAACTGTGTCGCCACTGTCCTATCAATTTGCCCAAATAGGGCAAATTGGAGATTGGATTTATCCCCTGCCCTTCACTACCCAAAGGAGTCTCAGAGCGGCTGACAAACTCCTTTCCCTTCCCCTCCCCACAACAGACACCCTGGGAGGGAGGTGGGGCTGAGAGAGCTCTTTCCAGAACTGTTCGTTTTCAAGGACAGCTCTGACAGAACTATGGCTTGCCCAAGGTCATCCAGCAGGTGCAAGTGGAGGAGGAGTGGGAAATTGAAACTGGTTCTCCCAGATTAGAGTCCGCGCACTCAACCACTACACCAAACCGGCTCTGGGGGAAGTGATCTCCGTAGTCTGGAGACGAGCTAAAATTCCGGGGGATCCCCAGGTCCCACCTGGAGGCAGGCGTCCACAGACTGGGGCGGCTCACTTTGCCCTGACAACGTTCCCTCTAAGCTGTGGAGTCTTGTGAGCAAAAATTATACTTTGTGAGCTACTGGCATTAAAGTGGTGAGCGAGCGATTTGGCTGCTGCGTGAATTAGTTTGCTCTGGAGCCACCCTTCCTGAGCGAAGACGAAAATCTGTGAGCTGGAGGCTTAAATACTGTGAGCTAGCTCACACTCACTCAGCTTAGAGGGAACACTTTGCCCTCACCCCTCCCCTCTCCCAAAGGCTGACCATGCCTAAGGGATTCTGTTTTTCTTTTATGTATTCAATTCTATTTTATTTATCTGCTTCCGTGATCTCCCACCCGTCTCCCCGCAGAGAGCCCAGAGTGGCTTACAGTCTTCCCCTCTCCTCCACGTTAGCTTCACAACAGCCCTGCGAGGTAGGTGAGGCTGAGAAAATGTGATTGGCCCAAGGTCAGGGTTAGAGGTTCAGGGACCTCTACAGCAGCGAGCATCAATTTAGGCACCCTGCAAAGAATTAATGTGGACACAGAATCCATCGAACTAGGCTTTCACGGTCGCGGATGAGGCAGAGGTGTGAAGGTCGCTTTGCTCTTTGTCTGGCAGGGGGGCTCCTGGGTCCCCAGAGGGCCTCTTGGCAGAGGATGGGGGGTGGCAGGTGGGGAGCGACGCTCCCTCTACGCTGCGGAGTCCGGCGAGCAAAAATTCTGCTCTGTGAGCTGCCGGCATGGAAGTTGCGAGCGAGCAGTTTGGCTGCTGCATCGATTAAGTTTGCTCTGGAGCCCTCCTTCCTGAGCCGAGGCAAAAAAAACGGTGAGCTGGCTCACACTGACTCAGCTTAGAGGGAACACTGGTGGGGGGCCAGTATTGTGCTACCGGACTTTACGCCTCGAACCCATGCGCTCCAATCTTGCGGGCGAGCTGTGTTGAAGGGCAGCAGCAGGCCTGGTCCGGACACGGTTGCCATTGTGCACGTCGGGACTGGCGGGGTAGAGTCAGCATCTCCCACGGTCTCGCTCATCGGTCAGCGGTGGAGCTGCGTGCTTTCAGTCGCCGCTCGGCGGCCTAGCGGCACATCCCATCCCATCCTCGTCGCCACTATTGTGTAGTGGGTTAGCCGCACGGAAGACCCGCTGAGGCACGCATGATACCCTGCACGCATTACTGGTACACAACAAAGACAAACGGCCGGCTGGCCAACTATATACACACCTGGGGACACACCCCTAGGTCCCGTTGGTGGGTTTAAATCCCCCGCCACAGTCCCAT
>NW_015167617.1:145641-163477 GCF_001447785.1 Gekko japonicus
CCCTTCCCTTCCCTTCCCTTCCCTTCCCTTCCCTTCCCTTCCCTTCCCTTCCCCTCTTCTGGAGTGGGGAAGAGGCTGAGATCATCGGCTGCTGGCTGCGCGTTGCTCCCAGCAACTGACCAGCGGGGAGAGCCGTGACATCAGCGGGGAGAGGAAAGGGGGGGGCTGTCCGAACAATGGGGGAAGGGGGGGGAGCAGACAGCCTGGCCAAACCCCAGCGCGGCTTCCTCCTCCCTCCCTCCCCCTAATAATAACCAGGCAGTCGCGTCCATGTGTTTTTTTTTTAAATGCATTCACACTCAGTTTTCAAAAAATTGCAGCCTTCCCTGGAAACCATCTGGGCGGCTGCCCTTTTCACAGGCCGACCGGCCTGGGGAAGGGAGAATGTGCCGTCCCTGGGGAGGAAGCCGGCTCCGTAGAAGTGTCAAGATGTGTCTCTGCGCTGAGCAGGAAAGTCAGCCGGGTTGGCCCGGCTCTGGGGTGGGAAATTGCTGGAGATGTTGGAGCAGAGCCCACGGGGAGGACTGGATTTGGGGAGGGGTGGCGCCTCAGCCAGGGTCCGATGCTGTGGAATCCAAAACACCATACAGCCATTTTCTCCAGGGCGGGGGGGGGGCATGCTTATTTGTGCTTTGGGACATCCTCTGCCTTTTTTTGTGGACTTTGCAGTCTTTTGGACACTATTATATTCAAAGGATATAGAGGAGTCCCTTGTTGGATATCTTCCACTGTCATCAAATTGTATTTTGAATTTGCAAATAGCGTTTTTGAACTGTGACCACCAATTCTATTGCATCTTCAATGTATTGTTATTGTATTGCAATAGACGGATGTCTACTGTTTACTTGCGAAAGTTGTGTATCTTTTGATGGTCTGCCCTTGCGCTTTATATTTTTGCATACTGTCAGGTTCCACAGCCAAACAAAGGAGTACACGCTTATCATAAGGGTATACTTTAATAAGAGCTATAGAGGCAGTAACATCGTCACTGTTATGAATGGCTACGTTTCTACAAGCATAATGGGATATAGGGTATTCATACGCTGCGGTGGCTCAAGTGGTTAAGACGCTGAACTGCAGGCTGTGGAAGTTCTGGTAGTTCAGCAGTTCGAGACCCAGGGTGCTGCATGACGGAGTGAGCTCCCGTCTCTAGTTCCAGCTCCTGCCAACCTAGCAGTTCGAAAGCAAGAAATTGCAAGTAGATCAATAGGTACCACTTCGGTGGGAAGGGAACAGCGTTCCGTGCGCCTTGGTGTTTAGTCATGCCGGCCACATGACCACGGAAACGTCTTCGGACAGCGCTGGCTCTTTGGCTTGGAAACGGAGATGAGCACTGCAACCCTAGAGTCGGACTCGACTGGCTTTCGAGCAAGGGAACCTTTACCTTTTACCTTTTTACGCACCCCCTCCCCCCACTCCTAGGCCAATCGGCCTGACTCCCTTGCTGGAGAATGGGGCCTCAGGCCGTTAAAGCCAAAGCTGGGAATTGAAAACGGGTAAATAATGTGAAGACACCACACAGACAGCTTGCAAGGTCAGAGATGATAAAGAATGAAGGAATGCGGCAGCAGTTGGTACACAGGCCGAGCAGATGCACTCTTGCCCATAAGCATCATGGCAGCATAGCTGACACATACTACATACGCTTGGGGTCCCTATTGTTTGGCTTGGGAGCTATAGGGAAGCTGTTTGGGATGCCAGGTGCCCTGGAGACGGGCCTTCCTATTCTGCCGAGGGTGTGGCCCCTTGGGATCCTTTTGGGCACTGCAGGTAACGGGGGGGGGGCTTTGCCATGCAGCGGGGTGGGGGGAGACATCTTGGGTTAGCCTTGGCCGGGCAGGACAGTGAACACACGAACCTGCCGTCTACTGAGTCAGACCCTTGGTCCATCAGAGTCAGCATTGTCTACTCAGACTGGCAGCTGCTCTGCAAGGTCCCTGGCAGAAAAGGGTCTTTCCCATCCCCTACCGACAGATCCTTTTAGCTGGAGACGTCGGGGATTGAACCGGGGACCTTCTGCATGCCGAGCAGAGGCTCTGCCACTGAGCCACAATGTCTCTCTCGGGGATGCCCACCCACTGGCCCAGATAACGGACCTTGCTGGCCTCGAGGGGCGTGCTGTGAAGCTGCTCCCCATCTTTGACGGCCCCCCTTTTGCACCCCGGAATCTTCCAGAAGGTTGCCTGCTTTGCTAAAAGAGCCGGATTCGAGTCCCGTAGCACCCTAGAGACCAACCGGCTATCCAGGGCCTCACCATTTGGGAGTCAAAGCTTCCTTCATCAGATACACGCCGGAAAGGAGATGGAGCCCCTATATCCCAGTCAGAAGGTGGGAAAGACAGAACTCAGGATCGGTCTTTGCAGCACCCTTTCCACCTCCCGGCTGGGATACAGGGAGTCCGCGGTCTCCATTTTTGTGTCTCACGGAGGGAGCGTCGACTCTTGAAAGTTCTGAGTACTCTGGAAACCGTGTCGGTCTCTGAGGTGCGGCTAAACCCAGCGCGTCTGCTGCAAACCAACATGGCCGCCCTCTGAAACCCTGTCAGGAGCAGGGGTCATTTCCTGCAGGAGCGTACAGGAGCGGAGCTCCGGCAGTAAAGAGCCCAGGGGGCGGGAACATGCAACAAGCCCCGCCCCCTGCTCCCAGCAGCCCTCAGTCAGAGCAAGAAGCAGCCAGGTAAGCTGCAGAGCTCCCCCCGGCCCAAAACAGTCCAATGGCACCTTTAAGACCAGGTTTTATTCAGGTACAAGCTCTCCCTCCTCTGCGAGGGCAGATCTGCACGTCCCCCCCCCCCCAATAGCTAGCAATCCAAAACAGTCCATTGGAGCCTGAGCAGTGGGTGTTGCCTTCCGACACACTTCCGGTGATGTCAGGGGTGTGGCCTATGCAAATAAGTTATGCTAATGAGCCCCTGCACCTCTTTTTCTACGAAATGACCCCTGGTCAGGAGACTGTATCAGTCAGCGTCGTTGACTGAGATCCAAGCGGGCCCCTGGAATGTTTTCCTCCGCAGGTCTCCCTCCCTGCTTCCTCGGAAGGCGCTCCACCTTCTTCCTGGCAATCCAAACAGACCCGGGAGGGGAGCGCCTACACCTTCCCCTTCCAGGAGGGTTTCCATCTGATAAGCCAGCCCAGGGCGGAGGGGGCCCTGTTGTCTTTGGAGCCTCTCCCGGGCAATGTGACGTCCCTCCCCAGGAAGCCAGCAAGGGCCAGGCGAGGGCCAGGGCACTGGGTTTAGGGAGCGGGGCTGGGGAGGGCGAAGCGCAGTGGATCTCTGCCCCTTCCCCGTATGCAGGCAGAATGGGTGCGTTGCTGGGGAGCCTGGCTATCCGATGACTGGCAGGGTTACCAACTAGGGGCTGGGAAATTCCTGGACATTTGGGGGTGGAGCCTGGGGAAGGTTGGGGTTTTTTGGGGGGATGGACCTCAGGGGGTTACAGTGCCACAGAGTCCACCCTCCAAAGCAGCTGTTTTCTCAGGAGGAAGGAGAAGAAGAGAGGAGGAGGAGGAGGAGAGGAGATTGGATTTATCCCCCGCCCCTTACTAGGGAGTCTCAGATCTGTTTACAGTCTCCTTCCCTTCCCCACAGCAGATGCCCTGTGAGGTAGGTGGGGCTGAGAGAGCTCTCTCAAGAACTGCTTTTGAGAGAACAGCTCTAAGAGAACTTGTGACTGACCCAAGGTCACCCAGCTGGCTGTACATGGAAGAGTGGGGAATCAGACCTGGTTCTCCAGATTAGAGCCAGTTTGGTGTAGTGGTTGAGTGCGCGGACTCTAATCTGGGAGAACCGGGTTTGATTCCCCGCTCCTCCGCTTGCACCTGGCTGGATGACCTTGGGCAAGCCATAGTTCTGACAAGAGCTCTCTCAGCCCCACCGACCTCACAGGGTGCCTGTTGTGGGGAGGGGAAGGGAAAGGAGTTTGTAAGCCGCTCTGAGACACCCTTGGGTAGTGAAGGGCGGGGTAGAAATCCAATCTCTTCTTCTTCTTCGAGTCCACCACTCTTAACCATTACACCAAACAGGAAGATATGGTGGAACCTTTCTGTTGTCTCCCAATATGAGACCGAGGTCATCTAGTCCAACCCCCTACACAATGCAGGAAATTCACAAGTACCTCCCCCTCCACACCCACAGTAACCCCTGCTCTGCGTGACCCAGAAGATGACAAAAAACCCTCTTCTGGGTGTAGAGCAGGATCACTGGGTGTGTGGGGGAGGAGGTATTTGTGAATTCCCTGCCTTGTGCAGGGGGTTGGACTAGATGACCCCGGAGATCCCTTCCAACTCTATGGTTCTATAGGATTCCGCATTTGCAAATTGTGGCGTTCAGGCATGGAAGGGAGGCGTTTTGGCCCATCATCCGGGGTACTGCAGACAAGATGTCCCTAATTCCATTCCTCCAGCTGGTAGCTCACAATCTCCTGGGATTATAACTGATCTCCAGGCAAGAGAAATCATTTCCCCCCCTCCATGAATGAAGTCAGGGCAACATACTTAGTTCTCTGCCCCTCCCTTTTATCCTGACGACCCCCCTGCGTGGTAGGGTAGGCCGAGGGATGGGCCCAGGGTCAGTTCGGTGTAGTGGTTAGGAGCGCGGACTCTAAATCTGGGAGAACCAGGTTTCATTCCCCGCTCCTCCACATGCAGCTGCTGGTGTGACCTTGGGTCAGTCACAAGTTCTCTCAGAGCTGTCCTTGAAAGGGCAGTTCTGGAAAGAGCTCTCTCAGCCCCACCCACCTCACAGGGTATCTGTTGTGGGGGGGGGAAGGGAAAAGAGTTTGTAAGCTGCTCTGAGACACTGAGTGAAGGGCGGGGTATAAATCCAATCTCCTCTTCTTCTACTGAACAGGGTGGAGATTTGAACCCAGGTCTCTGCAGCCTTACTCTACCCCAGCCTCACTCTTGGGCATATCCTGCAGCAGTACGGCATTACTCTTGGACCACCAGCTGCTTGCTTCCCCTAAGCCCTCTTTTCTCCCCTTGGTCCCACAGGAGACCGCTACATCGTGGCCGACTGCGGAGGCGGGACGGTGGATCTGACCGTTCACCAGATCGAGCAGCCTCAGGGGACACTGAAGGAGCTGTACAAAGCCTCAGGTGGGTCACTCGGGAGAGGCCGCGTCTGGGCATCTCAGCCCCGGCTCACTTCACACCCCTCCAATGAAGACTGTAAGTTCCTTGGGGCAGGGACCCTTCCCCCTTTTGCTTGCCTGAAGCGTTGCCCGATAGGAGCTAAGGACAGTTTCCCTGAGGGCGTTTCCTGACTGAGCAAGTCTTGTAAGGTTGCCAGCCCTGTTTCCTGGAGGTCACTGGTAATTCTGGCAGAGATCCAGGCCCCACCTGAAGGCTTGCAACGCTGGGGGGGCCCCCTCAGGTTTGGTATATGTGAAGTGGCACTGCAGAGCACCTCTGTGCATGTGCAGGGTGCATTTCCACAGCAGCCTGAGAGCTTGTGCAAACTTGCGACTGGAAAAGCAAAGGGAAGCCCCTCCTGGCGGATCCTAGTTGCAAAGAAGACTGGGAATTCTGACCAGATGTTTCCTGTGGCTTCTAAGCCCCTTTGGTTGTTGTTTTTTATGTTGGAGCGCCATCTGGTGGCCGGATTTCAAACAGCTAGGAAGCGCTAAGATGTGGAGAGAAGTACTAATTTCTGATAGGTTCAACGACACTCCTTGGGGCCTTGGGCAGATGTTTCGAATTCCCTATTTGCCACAGCCCAAGATTTTTTTAAAAAAATGCCTTCCCAAATCCAAGTTTTGCTGCAAATACAGGTTTCTGCTGTCTTCTACTTTAAAATAACGCACAAGGCCTTCTGAGTAAGAGCCAAGGGTCCGCGAAGGACATAGAAACATGGAACTGGAAGGAACCTCAAGGGTCATCTAGTCCAACCCCATGAATAATGCAGGGAATTCACGACTACTCCCCCCTCCCCCAGTGACTCCTGTTCCATGCCCAGAAGAAGGCAAGAAACCCTCCAGGATCCCTGGGCCAATCTGTCACAGAGGAAAATTTGTCCCTGACAGTTTGGTGTAGTGGTTAGGAGGGCGGACTTTAATCTGGGAGAGCCGGGTTTGGGTTCCCCACTCCTCCTCCACATGCAGCCGCTGGTGTGACCTTGGGTCAGTCACAAGTTCTCTCAGAGCTGTTCTCTCAAGCGCAGTCCTTAAGAGAGCTCTCTCAGCCCCACCTCCCTCACAGGGTGCCTGTTGTGGGGAGGGGAAGGGAAAAGGAGATTGTCAACCGCTCTGAGACTCCTTCGGGTAGTGACGGACGGGGTAGAAATCCAATCTCTTCTCTTCTTCTCTTCTGAAGTGGTGATCACCAGTTATCTGGGCATGTAAGAAAGGGCCGCGAGAGCAGAGCACTGGCTCCTTCCCTTCCTGCCCTCCCTCTTATCACCTGCCTGAATTTATACAATCCACATGGCTGTCAGATGGGGCCGTCTAGCCTCTGCTTAAAACCTCTGCTTAAAAACCAAGTAGCTGGAAGTTCCCTAACAAGCTGCTACTGTCCTCGTGGCGTTTGAAAATATGGGACTACTATATCATGGATAAATTATCTGACGTAATAGCCCCAGTCAATGTTCCTCATAAGAAATCGAATCTCCACCTGAAATGGTTTCCTTTCCTAGAATTCATATTTAATACTTAACCTTCCAAATTCACTGTTCCTTCAAAGTACTATGAAGTATTTCATCGCATGTAACCTTCTAAGCAGTTTCTAACTGTCACTTTACAATTAAGCCTTGTACTATGGTAGTTAAGTGTTACATGTTTGCATGTTCACTGATGTTTTACAAAATAAAAAAATGTTATTTTAAAAAATAATAAACCTCCCAAGAAGGAAAGCCCACCACCTCCAGAGAAAGCCCATTTGGTCATAAAGTCACAGCCGTTCACTGTCTGATTGGCAGTGGTCTCACGTAGAGGTGTTTTACGTTACCTGCTGTTTGAGCCTTTGTAGCAGGAGACAGCCGGGATGCGGGAACCATCTTGGAGTGCGTCGTCATCGTTAATCTCTCCCAGCACCTGAGCGTGTTGCGCTTTGCTCCAAGACGCACTCCCTCATGCCGGCAAGAGAAGGAATAGGGCAGTGGTGGCGAACCTATGGCACGGGGGGCAGAGGTGGCACTCAGAGCCCTCTCTGTGGGCACGCGTGGCATCGCCCCAGCCAGGCCCAGACCATCATTAAAGTGTGGAATTCTCTGCCAAATAATTTTACGTCAATGAAAGCATTTGGGATTGCTTTCCTTACTTTGTTTGGATCATCTTAAGTTAACGTATGAGTTGTTTTTTCTAAAGTAAAACCTCAGGATTCAGGTTAAATTGCCGTGTTGGCACTTTGCGATAAATGAGTGGGTTTTGGGTCGCAGTTTGGGCACTCGGCCTCTAAAAGGTTCGCCATCACTGGGATAGGGGCTCGATCCCTGCGGCAGCCCCCTGCCACCTTATCCAACTCTCCGTGTCTGCCGTGGTCTCTTGCAGGGGGTCCCTACGGGGCCGTGGGGGTGGACCTCGCCTTTGAGAAGCTGCTGTGCCAGATCTTCGGGGAGGACTTCATCGCCACCTTCAAGGCCAAGCGCCCGGCTGCCTGGGTCGACCTGACCATCGCCTTCGAGGCCCGCAAGCGGACGGCCGCACCCCATCGCCACAACCCCCTCAACATCTCCCTGCCCTTCTCCTTCATCGACTTCTACCGCAAGCACCGAGGCCAGAACGTGGAGACGGCCCTCAAGCGCAGCAGGTGGGACTACAAGAATCGGCAGGGGTCATTTCGTAGAAAAAGAGGTGCAGGAGCTCATTAGCATAACTCATTTGCATATGCCACACCCCCTGGCATCAGCAGAAGTGTGTCAGAAGGCAACACCCACTGCTCAGGCTTCACTGGACTGTTTTGGATTGCTAGCTATTGGGGGGGGGACGTGCAGATCTGCCCTCACAGAGGAGGGAGAGCGTGTATCTGAAGGCGGGATGGGGGGCTCTGCAACTTACCTGGCTGCTTCTTGCTCCTTGTGGCCCGACTGAGGGCTGCTGAGAGCAGGGGCAGGGCTTGTTGCATGTGCCCGCCCTCTGGGCTCCTTTCTGCCGGAGCTCCGCTCCTGTGTGCTCCTGCAGGAAATGACCCCTGAGAATCGGGGACTTCAGCTCCCCCCCCCCCCCCCCAGTCTGGGTATGCCGGAAAATCATGAGCCAGTTTGGTGTATTGGTTAAGAGTGCAGACTCTAATCTGGGAGAACCAGGTTTGATTCCCCGCTCTTCAACATGCAGCTGCTGGCGTGAACTTGGGTCAGTCACAAGTTCTCTCAGAGCTGTTCTCTCACAAGCAGCTCTCTCTCTTTTTTTCCATATAGAATTTTATTTTTTTTAAGAAAGCAAAGACAGAAAAACAAGAAGTTCTCGAAAGAGCTCTCTCAGCCCCACCTGCCTCACAGGGTGTCTGTTGTGGGGAGGGGAAGGGAAAGGTGATTGTAAACTGCTCTGAGACTCCGAGTGAAGGGCAGGGTATAAATCCAATCTCCTCCTCCACATGCAGCTGCTGGTGTGACCTTGGGTCAGTTACAAGTTCTTTCAGAACTGTTCCCTCATGAGCAGTTGTCGAAATAGCTCTCTCAGCCCCACCTGCCTCACCAGGTGTCTGCTGTGGGGAGGGGGAGGGAAAGGAGTTTGTAAGCTGCTCTGACACTCCAAGTGAAGGGCGGGGTATAAATCCAATCTCCTCTTCTTCTTCTACCTCAGAGGGTGTCTGTTGTGGGGAGGGGAAGGGAAAGGAGTTTGTAAGCCGCTCTGAGACTCCCTTGGGTAGTGAAGGGCGGGGTATAAATCCAATCTCTTCTTCTTCTTCTTCTACCTCACAGGGTGCCTGTTGTGGGGAGGGGAAGGGAAAGGCGTTTGTCACGCTTACCTCCATCTTCCGGATCCCTCCGGTGTACGCCCGCTCACACGCTGTGGGCGTCGGCGTTTTTTTTTTTAAGCACAGTTTGAGCATGCGCATAGGCAGCCATTTACAGAATGGTGATCTTTGCGCATGCTTAACCCCCCCCCCCATTAGATTATACTTTAAAGGTAAGGACTTACCTTTAAATTTTAAAGCCCAACCTGGCCTCCCTGTAGTCCCGGACTCCCCCCGGGTACTTAAAGTAAGGGCTTTTTTTTTTTTTAACAAACGCTCAGGGCGAAGTTTCGCCCGAGCACATATCGCTAAGTTTAAAAAAAAATGGCCGGGGAAAGCCGGAAGCCTCAGGCTTCCAACGGAAGTAGCTTGGGAACGGTGGAGAGTGATCAGACGCCGGGGTGCACTGTAAATTACAACCGTTGCACTCTGTATACCACCACTTGGGGACCTGGTAGCAGAGTGCAACAGTTTAAAGGGCTTTACACCGGTTAGGGAGAGGAGGCAGATGTGCCCCGTCTGAACGCCGGTGAGTACAACGGTTGGAACTGGCACCCTAACCGGTATAAAGCCCCCATCTGAACGCACCCTGAGACTCTTTTGGGTAGTGAAGGGCGGGGTATAAATCCAATCTCTTCTTCTTCTTTTACCTCACAGGGTGTCTGTTGTGGGGAGGGGAAGGGAAAGGAGTTTGTAAGCCGCTCTGAGACTCCTTTGTGTAATGAAGGGTGGGGTATAAATCCAATCTCCTCCTCCTCCTTCTTCTAATTCCCCCCTCCCCACCCCCAGATTGTGTAGAGTTCTTGGAGGATCTCTCTAAATGGGGCGAGTATGCACCCATGTGACCTATGAAGTTTAGCACTGATCATTGTAAGAGGATGCACATTGTAACAAAAAAAATTGCAATTTTAAATATATGCGAATGGGACCTGAGCTTGCTGAGACTGCGAGGGGGTGAGGTGTCTTGGGGTCATAGTGGACAGGATTTTGAAAACGTCAACTCAGGGTGTGGCAGAAGTGAAAAGGACAAACACTGTGCTGGGAATTCTTAGGAATGGGATTGGGCATAGTCAATATCGTCATGCCCCTGGATATATCTATGATGTGGCCTCATTTGGAATCCTGTGTGCAGTTCTGGTCCCCGTCTCTCCAAAAGGACACTGCAGGGCTGAGGAAAGTGCAGAGGAGGGGCGACCAAGAGGACGAGGGGGTTGGAGCCCCTTCCCTGTGAGGAAAGGCTGACGAGTCTCTGGGACTTCTCAGTTTAGAAAAGAGACAACAATAGGGGGTACATGACCGAGGTTTATAACATGATCTGAATCTTGATTACGCAGCGGACGCCGCCTACATAGCTGGGTGACAAAGGGCACGCTTTGGCTTGGGAAACGTTACGTCCCACCGTTCAGGCTCTCAAAAACGTTACAGCAGACTTTAAATATACAGTGTTGGAGTCTGGAAATCCATCCGTTTGCAATAAATAAGTAAATAAGGTAAAGGTAAAAGGTTCCCCTTGCTCGAAAGCCAGTCGAATCCGACTCTAGGGTTGCGGTGCTCATCTCCGTTTCAAGGCCGAAGAGCCAGCGCTGTCCTTTCGGACAGGCTTGCGGTTCAAGTGCCCGACGTGTGGACTTTCACACGCTTTCCCTGTAAACCTGTTGTGTTCCAGCTCTACCTGTTTTAGGCATGATGGAGTGAGCTCCTGTCTCTAGTTCCAGCTCCTGCCAACCTAGCAGTTCGAAAGCAAAAATTGCAAGTAGATAAATAGGTACCACTTTGGTGGGAAGGGAACAGTGTTCTGTGCGCCATGGTGTTTAGTCATGCCGGCCACATGACCACAGAAACGTCTTCAGACAGTGCTGGCTCTTCGGCTTGGAAACGGAGATGAGCATCGCAACCCTAGAGTCGGATTCAACTGGCTTTCGAGCAAGGGAACCTTGGGGTTGGTCCTGCAGCACCCCCGAAGCATAGTAATCTAAGAAGAGCCCTGCTGGAGGAGACCGGTGATCCATCTCATTTGACATCCCGCTTCAAGCAGCAGCCAACCAGTTGCCCTGGAGAGCCATACAAATAGGGCATAAAGGCCAATGCTTTTCCCTCCTGCTGCCTTCTGGCTCCGCTATTTCAGAGGTTCGCTGCCTCTGTAGATGGAGGCTCCCTTCAGCCACCATGGCTAATGGCCACTAATGGACTTCTCCATCATAACAATAAAAAAGAGCCCTGCTCGATCAGACCAGGGAGGGTCCCTCTAGTCCAGCCTCCCGTCTCACACAGGGGCCAGCCAGTTCCTCTGGAGGGCCAACAACAGGGCAGAGAGGCCAAGGCCTTCCCCTGATAAGAACCTCAGAAGAGCCCTGCTGGGTCAGACCAGAGAGGGTCCATCCAGTCCAGCCTCCCGTCTCACACAGGGGCCAGCCAGTTCCTCTGGAGGGCCAACAACAGGGCAGAGAGGCCAAGGCCTTCCCCTGATAAGAACCTCAGAAGAGCCCTGCTGGGTCAGACCAGAGAGGGTCCATCCAGTCCAGCCTCCCGTCTCACACAGGGGCCAGCCAGTTCCTCTGGAGGGCCAACAACAGGGCAGAGAGGCCAAGGCCTTCCCCTGATAAGAACCTCAGAAGAGCCCTGCTGGGTCAGACCAGAGAGGGTCCATCCAGTCCAGCCTCCCGTCTCACACAGGGGCCAGCCAGTTCCTCTGGAGGGCCAACAACAGGGCAGAGAGGCCAAGGCCTTCCCCTGATAAGAACCTCAGAAGAGCCCTGCTGGGTCAGACCAGAGAGGGTCCATCCAGTCCAGCCTCCCGTCTCACACAGGGGCCAGCCAGTTCCTCTGGAGGGCCAACAACAGGGCAGAGAGGCCAAGGCCTTCCCCTGATAAGAACCTCAGAAGAGCCCTGCTGGGTCAGACCAGAGAGGGTCCATCCAGTCCAGCCTCCCGTCTCACACAGGGGCCAGCCAGTTCCTCTGGAGGGCCAACAACAGGGCAGAGAGGCCGAGGCCTTCCCCTGATGTTGCCTCCTGACTCTGGGATTCAGAGGATTAGTGCCTCTGAACATGGAGGTCCCCCTCAGTCACCATGGCCAGTAGCCGCTGATAGAGTTATCGTCCATGAATCTCTGTGATCCCTTTTTAAAGTTGTTTATTTCTGTGGCCATCACTACACCCTCTGGCAGCGGATTCGACGTTTTCACCACTCGCTGTGTAAAGAAGTGTTTCTGCTGTGGTTCTGCCCGGCCTCCTCTGAAAGCCATCCGTGCCTGCTGTCTTGCTTAGATTGGCCTGAGGGGGGCACAAGCGTACTGTGGGTGTTTGGCTGGTTCCAGCAGCAGAGGAGAGGGGGGGGGCAGCTTGCTTTGGAGAACAAAATACCCGGGGACCAGCCCACCACCCCATATAGGAGGTGGTGACCAGCCCTGCTCAACCTGTGCATCTCACAGAGATCTGCAATTTGTTCTGTGACAAGTTTTCAAATCCAAGAACAGTCTTGGTTGGGTACAAATCAGAACACGTTCCCTATGAGGAAAGGTTAAAACGCTCGGGGCTCTTTAGCTTGGAGAAACGACGACTGACGGGAGACATGATTGAGGTTTATAAGATGATGCATGGGAAAGAGCAGGTAGAGAAAGAGGTACTTTTCTCCCTTTCTCACCATACAAGAACTCGTGGGCACTCCATGAAATTGCTGAGCGGTCGGGTTAGAACGGATAAAAGGAAGTCCTTCTTCACCCAAAGAGTGATTAACACTTGGAATTCACTGCCACAGGAAGTGGTGGCGGCTGCAAGCATGGACGGCTTCAAGAGGGAGGGCTTCTAGTGTCCTGGCCCCACTGGTGGACCTCGTGATGGCACAGGGTGGTTCTGGCGACTGTGTGACCCAGAGTGTTGGACTGGATGGGCCACTTGCCTGATCCAACATTGGCTTCTCTTATGTTCTTAATGGAGAACACCGGAGGGTGGGGGGCAGTAAGGTGCGACCCCCTTTGCTCTCCAGCCTTTTAATAGCCCTCCCCCTGTTGCTTTTTTGGTCATTTCAGTGCGTGGGGGGGGGAATCTCCTCCAGCTTCCCTGTGGTCTTCCCCTCTGCAGGTGGAAAACCAGCTTGGGGCGGGTGGTTTTGAACCGAGGAACACCACGTCTTGGGAGCAGGGGGGAACAAGTCGCGCTGCTTCTCCCCCCTCACCAGGGCTGCTGGTGGTGGTGGTGCTGGGGGGTGTCAGCAAGTATAGAGGGAAGAGTGGCCAGCTCCGGGAGGGTGGGGCTGCAGCGCATCGACACCGTCGGCACCGGGAATCGCTCCCGGGTACCGCCGCCCCTTCATTCTTTTGGGGGGAGTTTTCGGGGGATCCCAAACTGGGATCCTGGAGGGAGGTCCAGTGCAAGGGACTTGATTTGAGCCCCCCCCCGCTGACGGCAACAAGCGGGTGGAAGCCCTGGATCGTCCCAGAAGCAAGGAACGAAGCAGCGCAGTTACCAGCAGCCATCACTGCACCAGATCTGAACGCCGCTGCCGCCGCCCCCCCAAGAATGGCCAATTCCCTCCTCCCAGCTCACGATCTCCTTTCGCCTTCCAGCGTGAACCTGGTGAAGTGGTCGTCCCAAGGGATGCTGCGCATGTCCTCCGAGGCCATGAACGAGCTCTTCCAGCCGACCATCTGCCAGATCATCAACCACATTGGTGAGCCCCCAGAGTCTCGTCCTTGGGGAAGGGCCAGCCCCACCCCCCCGGTCACCCAAGCCCTTCTCCCCTTGGGCACAGGAGGAATGGGTTTGCACCTGTGGGAGGGGAACATTTAGTTACTTTATTTAATCTATAATCCCCCTTTCTCCCCTGCGGGGACCCCAAGCAGATCCCATCCTTCTCCTCTCCTCCATGTTATCCTCACAACGACCCTGTGAGGTAGGAAAAAGAAGAAGAGATGGGACTTAGACCCCGCCTTTCACTACCCGAAGGAGTCTCAGAGCAGCTTACAAACTCCTTTCCCTTCCCCTCCCCACAACAGACACCCTGTGAGGCGGGTGGGGTTGAGAGAGCTCTTTCGAGGACTGCCCTTGAGAGAACAGCTCTGAGAGAATGTGTGACTGACCCAGGGTCACACCAGCAGCTGCATGTGGAGGAGTGGGGGAATCAAACCCGGTTCATCTAGTCCAGCCCCCTGCACAAGGCAGGACATTCACAAATACCACATCCTCCTTCACACCCGCAATGACTGCTGTTCCACGCCCAGATGACAAAAAAACTTCCAGGATCTTGGGCCAAACCAGCCTGGAGAAAAATGGCTTCCTGACCCCGACATGGTCAACAGCATTTCCCTGGGCGTGGAAGAAAGGGCCACGAGAACGAAGCCCTGATGCAGACCAGCGTTCCCTCTAAGCTGAATTAGTGTGAGCTAGGCTCACAGTTCTTTAGCCTCCGGTGTACACATTCTTGTCTTAGCTCCGGAAGGATGGCTCCGGAGCAAACATTAGGACTTCCATATTACGGGATGGAGGAGTTGAGGCCGGGAGATGCAGACTTGCAGAAGTTCACTGCGTCCCGTGGACGGGGCAGGGAGAGGTACCCTAGTTCCCAAGATAATCTGTGCGCACGCAAAGCCCTGCAGGGGAGCTCTCTGGCCTCTGCCCAGGGCATCGTTTAAATCAACACCCCCAAATCCATCCTCAGGGGAGAGGCCGGGGACCCTCAGTGCAGGGCAAGCCGTTCGGGGTCCCCCAAGTGGTGGCCCCACAATTCAGTGCCCCGGTCCTCCTGCCCAGCAGCTGACAAGATGGAGATGGATTTTGACAAGAGGGGCTTTGCTCCCTGCTGACACTGGCTCTTTTTTGGGGGGTGGGGGGAAATCTTCACAAAACCCCTCCCCTTCCCACACTGACCGCTCAGCTGCTGTCTGTGGAAATTCCGCATTTGGCAGTCAGATGCAACATCCAGGTTTCGAATCAGAAACTTTATTGCAGTTCGTACTCAATATGAGAAAATTGGGGAGGGGGCCCGTGGTTCAGTGGTAGAGTCTCTGCTTGGCATGCAGAAGGTCCCCGGTTCAATCCCCCTTACCTCCAGTTAGAAAGGGCCAGGCAGGAGGTCCCAGGTTCAATCCCCGGCATTTTCAGCTAAAAGGACCAGGCAACAGGGGATGTGAAGGACCTCCACTTGAGACCCTGGAGAGCTGTAGAGAGGGGCTGTGGCTCAGTGGCAGAGCCTCCGCCTGGCATGCAGGAGGTCCCAGGTTCAATCCCCGGCATCTCCAGTTAGAAAGGACCAGGCAGGACGTGATGAGAAAGACCTTGACTTGAGACCCTGGCTCAGTGGCAGAGCCTCTGCCTGGCATGCAGGAGGTCCCAGGTTCAATCCCCGGCATCGCCAGTGGAAAAGGGACCAGGCAGGAGGTGATGAGAAAGGCCTCTGTCTGAGACCCTGGAGAGCTGTAAAGCGGAGCTGTGGCTCAGTGGCAGAGCCTCTGCTTGGCATGCAGAAGGTCCCAGGTTCAATTCCCGGCATCGCCAGTGGAAAAGGGACCAGGCAGGAGGTGATGAGAAAGGCCTCTGTCTGAGACCCTGGAGAGCTGTAAAGCGGAGCTGTGGCTCAGTGGCAGAGCCTCTGCTTGGCATGCAGAAGGTCCCAGGTTCAATCCCCGGCATCGCCAGTGGAAAAGGGACCAGGCAGGAGGTGATGAGAAAGGCCTCTGTCTGAGACCCTGGAGAGCTGTAAAGCAGAGCTGTGGCTCAGTGGAAGAGCATCTGCTTGGCACGCAGCAGGGTCCCAGACCAGGTTCAGACCAGGCATTAGGTCATGTGAGTACAGAATAGTGACCTTGATGGGCCATAGAGTTGGAAGGGACCTCTAGGGTCATCTAGTCCAACCCCCTGCAGAATGCTGGAAATTCACAAATACTTCCCCCTCCACATCCCCAATGACTGTTTTTCCACGCCCAGAAGATTACAAAAAGACCTCCACGATCCCTGGGCCAAACTGACCTGGAGAACAACTGCTTCCTGCCCCCAAAGTGGCGATCAGCATTTCCCTGGGCGTGTAGGAAAGGGCCACGAGAACTAAGCACTGAGGCAGCCCTTCCTGCCCTCCCTCTCGTGATCTGCCCGAGTTCACAGAATCCGCATGGCTGTCAGATGGGGCCACCTAGCCTCTGTTTGAACACCTCCAAAGAAGGAGAGCCCACCACCTCCCAAGGAAGCCTGCTCCACTGAGGATGTGCCCTGTCAGGAAGTTTAATATAATGTTTAATATAATGTATAAATTATATAATGTTATATATAAACTCAATATAAAGCAGCTTGGGGTATTCATGTGTATTCACCTCCCCACCACCCACAGACCCCCCCCCTTCCCCTTTTGATTTTGGCCAGTGTGGTGATCTCTTCCTCTAACTTCCGAGAGCCAGTTTGGTGTCGTGGTTAGGAGTGCGGACTCTAATCTGGGAGAACCGGGTTGGATTCCCCACTCGTCCTCATGCAGCTGCTGGTGCGACCTTGGGTCAGTCACAAGTTCAGAAAACAGCTGTCCTCTCAAGGGCAGTCCTCGGAAGCGCTCTCTCGGCCCCGCCTATCTCCCAGGGTGTCTGTTGTGGGGAGGGGAAGGGAAAGGAGATTGCAAGCCACTTTGAGACACATGAGGCCTGCTGGGTGACCTTGGGTCAGTCGCAGTCCTCTCAGAGCTCTCTCAGCCCCGCCCACCTCCCAGGGTGTCTGTTGTGGGGAGGGGAAGGGAAAGGCGTTTGTAAGCCGCTCTGAGACTCCTTCGGGTAGTGAAGGGCAGGGTATAAATCTAATCTCTTCTTCTTCAGTTCCCCTCTCCTCCTCCACATGCAGCTGCTGGTATGACCTTAGGTCAGTCACAAGTTCTCTCAGAGCTGTTCTCTCAAGGGCAGTCCTCTCAGAGCTCTCTCTGCCCCGCCTGCCTCACAGGGTGTCTGTTGTGGGGAGGGGAAGGGAAAGGCGTTTGTAAGCCGCTCTGAGACTCCTTCGGGTAGTGAAGGGCAGGGTATAAATCTAATCTCTTCTTCTTCTTCAATTCCCCTCTCCTCCTCCACATGCAGCTGCTGGTGTGACCTTGGGCCAGTCACAAGTTTTCTCAGAGCTGTTCTCTGAAGGGCAGTTCTCAAGAGAGCTCTCTCAGCCCCGCCTACCTCCCAGGGTGTCTGTTGTGGGGAGGGGAAGGCGATTGTAAGCCGTTCTGAGCCGCTCTGAGCGGGGTATGAATCCAATCTCCTCCTCCTCCTCCTCTTCTCCTCCCCCTGCCTCCCCTCCCCTCCTCCAGATGACCTCATGAAGAAGCCGGAAGTCCAGGGGGTGAAGTTCCTCTTCCTGGTGGGGGGCTTTGCCGAGTCGGCCGTCCTGCAGCACGCCGTCCAGTCGGCCTTCAGCGGCCTCTGTCGGGTCATCATCCCACAGGACGTGGGCCTGACCATCCTGAAGGGGGCGGTGCTCTTTGGCCTGGACCCCACCATCGTCCGGGTGCGGCGCCTGCCCCTGACCTACGGCGTCGGGGTGCTAAACAAGTTCGTGGAGGGGAAGCACCCCCAGGAGAAGCTGCTGGTGAAGGACGGGAGGAAGTGGTGCACGGACATCTTCGAGAAGTTCGTCTCGGTGGACCAGTCGGTGGCCCTGGGGGAGGTGGTGCAGAGGAGCTACTGCCCCGCGCGGGCCGGCCAGCGCAAGATCATCATCAACGTCTACTGCTGCGCCACCGACGACGTAGTCTACATCACCGACCCCGGCGTGCGGAAGTGCGGGACCATAAGCCTGGACTTGGAGGAGCTGGATGAATCCGGCTCGCCCAAGAGGGGCCGGCGCGAGATCCGGGCCAGCATGCAGTTTGGCGACACGGAGATCAAGGTGACGGCCATGGACGTCCGGACCTCCAAGACCGTGCGGGCCTCCATCGACTTCCTGTCCAACTAACTCCGCAGACCCCGGAAGGCCTAGAGAAGGGGCAGCTATGCCCC
>NW_015167617.1:163523-175098 GCF_001447785.1 Gekko japonicus
GGTCACGTGAACACTACCCCTGGGCCCATTTCAGCCGGCTGGGACACCAGTCCGTGGAAGGCAGGACGGATCTTCAAGACCAGCACGTTCCTGATTGCCATTTCGACAGCTGGTTGGATTCATTAGACCGCCAGGCCAATGTTGTCCTCTCTGGATTTCACAGGAAGCTGCCTCATTCTGAACCTGGGACCCCCTGGGTCCATCTAGGCCAGTCTTATCTACTCAAACTGGCAGTGGTTCTCCAGAGTCTCAGGCTGGGGTCTTTTCCATCACCAACTGCCTGGTCCTTTCTAACTGGCGATGCTGGGGATTGAACTGCGGACCTTCTGCATGCCAAGCAGAGGCTCTACCACTGAGCCACGGTCCCTCTTTACAGCTCTCCGGGGTCTCAGGCAGATGTCTTTCCCATCACCTCCTGCCCAATCCTTTTAACTGGAGATGCCAGGGATTGAACCTGGGACCTTCTGCATGCCAAGCAGAGGCTCTGTCACTGAGCCATGGCCCCTCTTTACAGCTCTCCAGGGTCTCAGGCTGAGGTCTTTCCTATCACCTCCTGCCCAATCCTTTTAACTGGAGATGGTGGGGATTGAACCGGGGACCTTCTGCATGCCAAGCGGAGGCTCTGCCACTGAGCCATGGCCCCTCTTTACAGCTCTCCAGGGTCTCAGGCTGAGGTCTTTCCTATCACCTCCTGCCCAATCCTTTTAACTGGAGATGCCGGGGATTGAACCTGGGACCTTCTGCATGCCAAGCAGAGGCTCTGTCACTGAGCCATGATCCTCCCCAAACAAATCCTTTGTCTATAAAGGTTGGTATTGTCTACTCAGACTGGCAGCAGCTCTCCAAGGTCTCAGGCAGAGGTCTTTCCCATCACCCACTGCCTGGCCCTTTTTAACTGGAGATGCCGGGGATTGAAAGTGGGACTTCCTGTGTGCCAAGCAGATGCTCTACTACTGTGCCACGGCCCCTCTTTACAGCTCTCCAGGGTCTCAGGCGGAGGTCTTTCCCATCACCTCCTGCCCAATCCTTTTAACTGGAGATGCCGGGGATTGAACCTGGGACCTCCTGCATGCTAAGCAGAGGCTCTGCCACTGAGCCATGGCCCCTCTTTACAGCTCTCCAGGGTCTCAGGCGGAGGTCTTTCCTATCACCTACTGGCTTGGCTCTTTAAACTGGAGGTGCCGGGGATTGAACCTGGGACCTTCTGCATGCCGAGCAGATGCTCTTCGATTGAGCCACAGCCCAGACTCTTGAGAAGGGCAGGTTGCCAGGTTGTCGATGTGCAGTTCAAGAACAGAAGAGTTGGGTTCCGCAGAAGCAGTCTGGCTTCCAGCAAGCCTCCTCCAGGCTTGTTACTGTATGGGGGCACCAATCCCCCCACTACGTGTCAGAGTGGCAACTGGAGCCACTCGTTCAGCTGAGTCGGGGTGTGTGTGCGAAGCGTGCCTCCAACTTACAGCAAATTCACGGCCTCCAAGATGCCCTCTTGTGAACTGCATGGCCAAGGGAGAGCCTTTTGTGGCTCCCTCGACTGAATCGGCCCATCTCGTGTTGGGTCTTCCTCTTTTCCCGCTGCCGTCATCTTGTCCTTAACCGGGGGTGGCAGCATCCAGATTTTACCTGCTGAAATAGCAGTATATAACTTTCTTTTTTTGGTCCTTCTGAAAGCGAGTTATTTTGTGCCTTCCTTCCTGTCTGGGATCCTTCCCTCCCACAGCGAACCCAAAAATATTCTTAAGCATCGCCGTTCGGTCCACGGAACAAAACGGCGACGAGACGTGCTGGCACTTGAAACGTGCCACGCGCAGCCGGGCTCTGGACCCGCTCGGAGAGGTGGGCGTGCTTCTGAATGGGGAGAGGGGGTGCCCCCTCAGGGCAGGGGCAGAGGACGGGGGGGGGGGGCTCCCGGCATCCCCACCTGCTGCTTCTCTGCCTGGTGAATCGGCTGCTCTGGAGGAGAAGCACAGCACGTTCGCCTTTGTGTGGGGTGTCTGCAAGAAGTGGAAACCCACATCTGCTCATGGTAAAGGGCTACATAAGAGAGGCCATGTTGGATCAGGCCAGGGGCCCATCCAGTCCAACACTCTGTGTCACACAGTGGCCAAACATACCAGGTGCCATCAGGAGGTCCACAAGTGGGGCCAGGACACTAGAAGCCCTCCCACTGTTGCACACACACACCCAAGCACCAAGAATATAGAGCATCCCTTGCCCCAGGCTGAGAGTTCCTACCTATACCTTGTGGCTAATAGCCACCGATGGACTTCATAGAATCATAGAATGTTAGAGTTGGAAGGGACCTTGCAGTTCATCTAGTCCAACCCCCTGCACTCTGCAGGAGCACAGCCAAAAGATAGCCCTACATACCTACATACCTACAACCAATGCTCCCTCTAAGCTGTGGAGTCTTGTGAGCAAAAAATCTACTTTGTGAGCTACTGGCATTAAAGGTGTGAGCGAACGATTTGGCTACGGCTTAAATTAGTTTGCTCTGGAGCCCTCCTTCCTGAGCTAAGGCAAAAATGTGTGAGCCGGAGGCTAAAAAACTGTGAGCTAGCTCACACTAACTCAGCTTAGAGGGAACACTGCCTACAACATACCCGAAGATGGTCGTCCGGCCTCCGCTTGAAAACGTCCAGCGAAGGAGCCTCCACCACCTCCCGAGGCAGACTGTCCCACTGCTCAACCACTCTCACAGTTAGGAAGTTTCTCCTGATATTTAGCCGATTATGACTCCCTTGTAATTCCCACCCATTAGACCTAGTCTTGCAATCCGGAGCAAGAGAGACTTCTGCTCCATATGCTTATCCAATTCCCTCTCGAAGCCTCCCGTGCCTGTAGCCGCCGCCACCTCCTGTGGCAGGGAATTCCAGGTGTTAATCACTCTTTGGGTGAAAGGCTGACACTTGTATCTCCCCTGCAGGGCTATGGATGGGTATGGGCCTCGCGGGGTGTGCGTGTGTTTCACCGTTTCCCGTCTGCTTTGGGTGCATTTTGAGCTGCAGCAGAGCAAAAAAACAGCCCAGATCTGTGAAGGGAAGGGACGCCGCTGAACCTCCGTCCAACAAACACCCTTCAAGAAGAAGAGATTGGATTGATACCCTGCCCTTCACTACCCGAAGGAGTCTCAGAGCGATGTACAGTCTCCGTTCCCTCCCCCTCCCCGCCACGGACGCCCTGTGAGGTAGGCGGGGCAGAGAGAGCTCTTTCAAGAACTGTCCTTGAGGAGAACAGCTCTCAGAGAACTTCTTGAGTGAATACCCGAGAGAACTTGTGACTGACCCAAGGTCCCACCAGCAGCTGCCATGCGGAGGAGTGGGGAATCAAACGTGGTTCTCCCAGATTAGGGTCTGCATTCCTAAACACTGCACCAAACTGGCTCTTGTAAGGAAACCTGAATGTTTCCTGAGCGGAGAGCTCCGGGAATTCCAGCTGACGTTCCAGCTACAGAGATCAGTTCCCCCCGGAGAAAATGGCTTCTTTGAAAGATGGAGTCTGTGGCTTTATGCGCCATTCAGGTCCAATGCGTGCCCTCTAAACTGTGGAGTCTCGTGAGCAAGAATTCCACTTTGTGAGCTACTGGCATTAAAGTGGCGAGCGGGCGGTTTGGCTCCTGCATAGATTAGTTTGCATCTGGAGCCCTCCTTCCTGAGCGAAGGCAAAAATGTGTGAGCCGGAGGCTAAAAAATTATGAGCTAGCTCACGCTAACTCAGCTTAGAGGGAACACTGCTCCGGTCCCCTCCCCAGGCCCCACTCCCTAAATCTCCAGGAATTTCCCAACTCAGAGCGGGCAAACCTCTATGCCAAATGGAAACTGATTCCGTTTGTGGATCTCCCAAAGGTACACTTGGGGGGGGGGGTCTTGTTTAAGATGGAGAAGACTCAGGGCTTGTTCAGTAAACTAACTGGCGCAGCTTCCATGTTGCTACCTCCCTTCGAAAGTCTCCCCCCACCCACCCACCAAAGAAGAAGAAGAGAAAAGATTGGATTTATACCCAGCCTTTCACTACCCGAAGGAGTCTCCGAGCGGCTTACAAACGCCTTTCCCTTCCCCGCCCCACGACAGACACCCTGTGAAGGTCGGTGGGGCTGAGAGAGCTCTCCTGAGAACTGCCTTTCAGAGATCAGCTCTGAGAGAACTTGTGACTGACCCAAGGTCATCCAGCAGCTGCAAGTGGAGGAGTGGGGAATCAAACCCTGTTCTTCCAGGTTAGAGTCCGTGCACTTCACCACTACACCAAACCAAAAAAAAAAATGGTTGTCTTCCTTAGGGCTCCCGAACATGGTGCCCACAACCTTCCTTATGCCTGCCAAAAGTTTTAAGAAAAATGGGTGTGGCCTGGTGGGGCTTCTGCCCAGCCAGTCTTCTGATTGGCTGGGCAGTTTTAAAACTGTTGCCGTGGCGGCAGCCGCCACCACAGCGCAAGGGTCTTCCCTGCAAATGAAGGTGAGCTTCGTCCGCCATTTTCATAAAATCATAGAATGTTAAGAGTTGGAAGGGACCTTGCAGGTCATCTAGTCCAACCCCCTGCACTCTCTTCCAGCAACCATTTTATGACAGCCGTTTTGTGTCAAAATCCCAGAGGTGCCCACAGGTTGAAAAAGACTGGGGACCCCTGTGCTCAAGGCTTCAGGGCCCTGCTCATCAGCAACGTGCAGCGGGGAAAAACCTCACTTTTGGGGGAACCCCTGATTTTATTAGCTGTTGTAGATTTTCCGGGTTCTGTCGCCGTGGTCTTGGCACTGTCGGACCTGATATTTCGCCAGTAGCTGTGACTGGCGTCCTCAGAGGTATAACACAGAAAGATGGAGTCCTCTCTCTGTCAAGGTGAGAAGAAAATGGTAGGCAGGTAATTTATATCTACTCAGGAAGGTGGGGTAGGGCTGAGTTATGATCGCGTCGGAGTTCCCCAGGCTGTGACATGCTGATGGAGGAGCTTTCCTGAGGAGGTTCCTTTGCATACTGATTGGCTGTTGAAATTCTAATCTTATCTGTAGTGCTATTGTCAGATGTAGAGCCTTTTGTGTTTTTCAGGACAGGAAGCCATGCCCTATTTATTTTCAAACTCTCTTCTTTCCTGTTGAAATGGTGTTTATGTCTATGAATTTCAATAGCTTCCCTGTGTAATCTGACATGGTCATTGGATGTGTTGTCCAGCCTTTCAGTGTCTTGGAAGAAGATACTGTGTCCTGTTTGAGTTAGGCTATGATCAGCCACTGCTGATTTTTCAGGTTGGTCCAGTCTGCGGTGTCTTCCGTGTTCTTTTATTCTTGTCTGGATGCTGTGCTGTGTTTCTGTATTGTATATAATGCTGCCGTCTTTCTCGTGTGTTAACGCTTTGAATGCCATGCTGCTTGAGTGAACCTGTGGCCGCTTGTATGTTTGCCCCAAGGAGGATGTGAGAGAAGGAGCCCTTCAGCGGCTTGGCTTGACTGGTGCAGGCTGAGCTGTGGTCTTGCTAGACCCCGCAGGAATCAGGCCGGGGAAGAAACCTTCCCTTCCCAAGGCCTAGGAGAGGCCTAGCTATTCGGAGCCCAATGGCCTGATATGGTGCTATTTGCTTCTTTTATACCCCCACCTTCCTTCCCAAATGGGGACCCCGAAACCACATAGAGCTGTCTCTTCTCCTCCCCTTTGTCCTCCCAACAACCCTGTGAGGTAGGCTGGGCTGAATGTGCGTGACTGGCCCAAGGTCACCAAGCAAGTTTTCATGGCAGAGTGGGGATTCGAACCCGGGTCTCCCAGCTCCTAGTCCAACGTCCAGGGTTCCCCAGCCTTTTTGAGTCTGTTGGCACCTTTGGAATTCTGATACAGGCTCGTGCGCACAAACACAAAATGATTGCCACAGGAGAAGAAATTGGATTCGTACCCTGCCCTTCACTTGGTGTCTCAGAGCAGCTTACAACCCCCTTTCCCTTCCCCTCCCCACAACAGACACCCTGGGAGGTAGGCGGGGCTGAGAGAGCTCTTTCCAGAACTGCCCTTGAGAGAACAGCTCTGTGTGGAGAGGAAAGGAAAGGAGATTGTAAGCCACTCTGAGACGCCGCGTGAAGGGCAGGGTATATATCCAATCTCCTCCTCCTCTTTGTTCCAGTTTTGGTGGAAGCCAGTTTGGGAGCAGGAACCAGTTTGGTGTAGTGGTTAGGAGCACAGACTCTAATCTGGGAGAACCGGGTTTGATTCCCCCACTCGTCTTCCACATGCAGCTGCTGGTGTGACCTTGGGTCAGTCACAAGTTCTCTCAGGAGCAGTCCTCTCAGCGCTCTCTCGGCCCCACCGACCTCACAGGGTGTCTGTTGTGGAGAGGGGGAGGGAGAGGATATTGTAAGCCACTCTGAGACTCGGGTAGTGAAGGGCGGGGTATAAATCCAATCCCTTCTTCTTCTGTCTCCAGCTGGTGGGGGAAAGCCAATGGAGAGACAGAGGGGGGTGTCTGCTATAAATGACAGACTTTTGGTTTTCCCCAAAAGAGATGAGGTTTTTTTGGGAGGGGGGGTGTCTAGCTTGTAGCAGGCAGTCTCCTAGATTTGCCAGTTCTGGGTTAGGAAATTCCTAGAGATTCTGGGAGAGGAAAGTGGGGAGGCAGGGACCTCAGCTAAGTATCATGCCATGGAGCGGCCATTTTCTCCAGTCGTCTGGAGACCAGGGGTCGTTTCCTGCAGGAGTGCACAGGAGCGGAGCTCCAGCAGTAAAGAGCCCAGGGGGCGGGCACATGCAACAAGCCCCACCCCCTGCTCCCAGCAGCCCTCAGTCAGAGCAAGAAGCAGCCAGGTAAGTTGCAGAGCTCCCCCACGGCCCCCAGGTCCAAGACAGTCCAGTGGCACCTTTAAGACCAAGTTTTATTCAGGTACCACCTCTCCCTCCTCTACGAGGACAGATGTGCACGTCCCGTCCCCCCCCCAATAGCTAACCATCCAAAACAGTCCAGTGGAGCCTGAGTGGTGGGTGTTGCCTTCTGATACACTTCCGGGGATGTCAGGGGGTGTGGCATATGCAAACAAGTTATGCTAATGAGTTATGCTAATGAGCTCCTGCACCTCCTTTTCTACAAAATGACCCCTGCAGGAAAGCAATTGTAATCACAGGAGATCTTGGGTTACCACCTGGAGGGTGGCAACCCTGTGCTGTCCCCAGGGAACTGAGTGGGTGCTTTCCTGTCCACAAAGGAAGAGAAGAAGAGATTGGATTTATACCCCGCCCTTCACTACCCAAGGGAGTCTCAGAGCGGCTCACAAACTCCTTTCCCTTCCCCTCCCCACAACAGACAGACACCCCGTGAGGCAGGTGGGGCAGAGAGAGCTCTGACAGAAATGGCTCTTTTTCCAGAACAGCTCTTATCAGAACTACGGCTAGCCCAAGGCCATCCAGCAGCTGTGATGGGAGGAGTGGGGACCCGGTTCTCCCAGATTAGAGTCCGCGCACTTAACCACTACACCACACTGGCTTCCCCCAAAAATGTAAACTTGAAATCGCCCTGTAAACCGGCCCTTTCGTCCATCTTACAGACAGATCCTGGTAACCGAGGAACACCTCAAAATGTGGGGGCGTGGCAGGGACAATCGCAGGAGACGTCTTTTTTTCCCCGAGTGCAGTTTTGTATTCCTTTTTACTTGTAAAGAAAGAAAAGAAATCAAGTACACGCTTTTTTAAAATTTTTACACGTATGTATTTATATATAGGCACATTAAAAAAACCATAAGTTTCTTTTCTAACGAAATGACATTCCTGGTCTGTGTACCATCTGTCTTTTTTTTTAACAACCCCAAAAAAAGACATTTAAGAAATGAGCAGTGGAAAGGGGGGGGGGGGGGCGCGAAAAATTTTCCGTGTCGGAAACTAAAACTGCTCGGGTCTTCGGGGGGGGGGGGGGCACCCACGATCCGGCAGTGTTCCACTTCAACATCAACACGAACAAAACGGGAAGCGGCTCGTAGAAAAGGGCTTTCGTCTTCTTTGGCATCGGTTTCCCGATACAAGCCGCCACACCCCCTTCGCAGCTCGGGTCTACCCCACAGGGAAAAATCCGGGTTGAGGGAGGGGCAACTGAAGTTAGGAAAATGACCGGGGGGGGGGGGAAGAGATTTAAAACCTCCTCTAGCGCCGTTGTGCCAACCTACATCCCTCTTTCGTGGGCGGCTTTAATATTAAACACAGAAAGTGCGAGCTTCTAATCACGGCTCACCTTTGGTGTGGCACTGCCAAGGTTTCACAGCGACTGGCGTAGCTGGCATCTGCCCCGGCCCCCGAATGAAGGAACCTGTTCACAATCCGACGTGCTGTCAGCTGGTCAGCACCCTCCCACCTCGATAGGACTCGGGGATCCCAAGGCGACAGAACGGCGCCATTTCCACAGGGATACTTGCCCCCATTTGCTGCTCTTGGGAAGTGGGTATTTTCCCCTGCAGCACTGTGGTGCATCTATCGGCCTCTGGGGCTTTATTTGGCTTATTTTCCTATCTTTCCCAAACCCGCTTTACTGCAAATTTTTGGGAATGCTCGCAACCAAGCCTGGATGGCTGCTAGTAACTTGGGATTGGGGGGGGGGGTAGGTTCCCCCCCCCCAAATGGGCCACTGAATATTATAACAATACAACCATCTGTGTTTCGGGTTCACTGAATTCCTGGTTTTCTTCCTTCCTTGGTAAGCATCTTGCCCCTTCAATTGCAGGCATGTCCCCTTATATCTCTGCAATGAAAGGGGCATAAGGAGATGTCTCTGCAGCGAAAGAGGATAGAGGCTTGCTTTAATAAAATAAGAAGGAAAGCTGGCAGTTTAGGGGACCTGATGTAACCATCTGTGCGTAATAATAATAATAATCAGTAGCTGATTTTGAAAAAAAGAAAACCTGGAAGATTCCCAATGGTGAGGGGCGGGGATGGCAGCAGCCAGTTAAGGCACTGGGGGGCAGGGAAATTGGGGGGGGGGCACCTTGCTTCACCAGACTAATTTGAGGACCACCCTGTTGAAAAACAACCAGAGATTCATTCCACTTGTACAGGAGAAAAAGATGGTGGAGGGGCTGTAAAGCTGTTGGACCCTGCCATTTTGAGCCCCCTTCCCAAGAATCACTGCAAGCACTTCCACCCCAGAATTCCTAACACGTCAGGGAGAAAGGTTCTATGCTGGCTTGCTCCCTGCTATGTTAGCTTTCTGCTTGCGGGGATTTCCTCACCACCACCACATTAAAGGGACTTTCCAAAATGTGATCCCCCCTACTTGGCAGTGCGGACCACCACAGCCCATTTGTTTTATCCGTTCTTCTGCTCACCAGGGCTCTAGCCCAAAGGAGCCAACAGGATTCCTCCACAATTTAGGCAGATGTGTTGAGAATCGGAAGTCTCGGCTTAAAATGGTTGGAGAAGTTGGGTTGTTGTTGGGTTTTTTTGGGGGGGGGGGAGAGATGAAAATAAAAAAATGCAGCAGTACAAAGGAGAAACACACATACACACATTTTCAAGACATCGTATGGCTTGCGACAAAGAGAACACTCGGGAATCTCTCAAAAGGCCTCGACAAGTTCCCCTCTTAAGGAAAACCTCACCTCTCAACAAACTGAACGAGGGGCAATCGGCACAACCACCTGGCCAGAAGCTGGGCACTGTTGTCCCCACCCCTTTCTGGGACACGTCCCCTTTGAGGGGGCAAAAGGAGTTGTCTGAACAGTTCACTTGCCATCTGCTTAGATACGTTTAGACTTTCTGCATTCTTATTTTCCTTTCCCTGTAAATCCCTGTGTCTTTGGAGTTCTTTTGCTCCCTCTAGTGGTCGATTCGGTAGGACGCCAGCTTGTGCTCAGCATAACCACCTGCTGTTGAAATCCGCGGGGAGATATGCCGGGCATAAAACCTGTGTAATAGCAAATCGGCCACTAGAGGGAGCAAAATATATGTGGGAAAGCGGGGGGATCCCCAAAGGAACAGAGACTTACAAGTAAGGTAAATGCGAACGTGGAAAAAGCCCCCCAAATGTGAATCGGGAACCCTTTCGGCTAATCCGCTTGCAGTTCAGTTTGGAAACGGGGGCAGGACGGGGTGTAATAAGAGAGGTGTACCCTGCCCCGGCCAAAGTGGTCATGTGAACTGGCCTCAGCGAACTGGGGCAGCTATAATTAAGAGCTACATATTAGAAGTCCTACCAGCCCCTCCCCTACAGTGACCCAGGAAACTCCGAATGGCTCACTCAAATCTCTGGAGCGGGACAAATCCCCCCCCTCCCCCGAATCAGCCTTTTAGTGCTCAACGGGGGGGCTCAGAACTGTCCAGATCAACTCACGCCGCCTGTTGTCCCCCCAACAGTTTTTCACAGCTGAAGAGCTGATCCATTCTGCCCACGGGTCAGAAGAGCGCTTAGGCTGCTGCCCTGCACCGGAGGCTCCCCGTCGCACCGTCAAAGCGCCGCACAGCCGGGGGAACGAGAGGCCCCTTCGGCATGGGCCGCTGTCTCCTTTTCCCACGGTGGCTGCAAAGACTTTGGAGAGGTTTGCAAACGACAGGGCCACGCTGAAGCGGAAGAGAACACAACGCGGCTCAGGGGACGGCCTCTCCCGACACTGCCCTCCCTTCCGGAGGTCTGCGGGCACAGAGCTCTCGCACACCACGGGTGCGGACTCGAGGCCGAAGAGACGACAGGGAGCCGGTCCGCGCCTCGCCTGTCGGCTGGAGCCACAACCGTCCATTAAACCAGAGGGCTAGCGGTGCGGGGGTTTGGACGTGACGAGCGGGCGCGGGGGGGAGGGTGGAAGTAAACAGAGCGCCCGTACCCACAAGACAAGCTCCATAAGAGCGGCACGAGACAAGGACGCCCTCTGCGACGGGCGGCCAGTAAACAGCTGAGGCGGTGCTTTTTTTAAAACTTCAAGCCGAACTGGAAAATATAGATGTAGATATGTATAGAAAAACCCTAGACAGTCGGCCGGGCTTTGCGAGGGAGGGCGAGGATCCGGCCTAGTCGAAGCCGTGCCATTCGCTTTGCTCCGAGTCGTATTCCAGCTCCGCGCCGACGCACTTCACCCCCTCCAGCAGCATCGGCGTGCCGTGGTGGCGGTCTGCAAGAGAGCAAAGGGGAGGGGGACCAGAGTTAGACGCAAGCCCCCCCCCCCCTGTTCCCCTGAGGCACAGGAGAGGAAGGAGGAGAGTTGGTTTTTCTACCCCACTTTTCTCTACCCGAAGGAGTCCCAAAGCGGCTTACTATCGCCTTTCCCTTCCTCTCCCCGCAACATCGTCATAGATCCAGAGGGGTCAGCCGCGTGAAGTCTGTTGCTGCAAAATAGTAAAAAGCCCAGGAGCACCTTGAAGACTAACAAACTTTAATGGGGCGTAAGCTTTCGAGAAAAGCTGGTGACGAAGGGCGCTGTGTTTCTCGAAACCTTACGCCACAATAAAGTTTGTTAGTCTTCAAGGTGCTCCTGGGCTTTTTACTGTTCTCCCCACAACAGACACCTCGTGAGGTCAGTGGGGCTGAGAAAGCTCCGGGAGAACAGTGACTGGCTCAAGGTCACCCAGCGGGCTTCATGTGGAAGAGGAGTGGGGAATCGAATCTGGCTCTCCAGATTAGAGCCCGCCGCTCTGAACCG
>NW_015167617.1:175147-200067 GCF_001447785.1 Gekko japonicus
TGAACCGCTACACCACGCTGGCTCTCAGGAGCAGAAGACGACGCTGGGAGGACGGGACCGGGAGTCGGTGTGATCCAGCACTCTTTTCCCAATGGGAACACTGGAGTTCAGTCAGTCCACCCCCCACATCCTACACAACAAGCAGCTTTAAGGGGACAAGCAGAACGCCACTGTCCCCCCCATCCCAGGTTGCCAACTCTGAGTTATGAAATTCCTGGAGATTTGGGGTTGGTGACAATGTTCCCTCTAAGCTGTGGAGTCTTGTGAGCTACTGGCATTAAAATTGTGAGCGAACGATTTGGCTACTGCACAAATTACATTGCTCTGGAGCCATCCTTCCTGAGCTAAGACAAAAATCTGAGCTGAAGGCTAAAAAACTGTGAGCTAGCTCACACTAACTCAGCTTAGAGGGAACACTGGTTGGCGTCTGGGGAGGGTGGGGATTGGAGGGACTCAGGGAGGTATGATGCCGTAGAGCCCACCCTGGGGTCCCTGGGGTCCAGGTGGGGCCGGAGTTCTCCTGGAATTACACCTGATCTCTAGACTACAGAGATCAACTCCCATGGAGGAACTGGCAACTTTGGCGGTTGGACTCTATGACATACCATAGAGTCTAGGAGAAAAAAGAAGTCCTAGAGTGACAACACGCAACCCACTAAGCTGGCAACCCCAGCCCACCCTCCAAAGCATCCATTTTCTTCAGGACAGTAAAAAGCCCAGCGGCACCTTTAAGACTAAGAAACTTGATCGTAGCGTAAGCTTTTGAGAAACACGGCTCTCTTCGTCAGAGGCATCTGACGAAGAGAGCGGTGTTTCTCGAAAGCTTACGCTACAATCAAGTTTTGTTAGTCTTAAAGGTGCTACCGGGCTTTTTACTATTTTGCAGCAACGGACTAACACGGCTGACTCCTCTGGGTCTATTTTCTCCCGGGGAACTGATCGCAGTAGTTTGGAGATCGGTTGTAATTGTGGGATGTCTCCGGGCCTCACCTGGAGATAGGCAACCCCACCCCTGCCAACCATCCCTACGGCAGTGGCTAGCTTCCTACCATGAAAGGGTGTTTCGTCAATTCCCCCTCTCCTTTTATTGCAAGCCGTTGCCGGTCTGCACTTAGGAGGAGCAATTAACGCCTCTCAGCGACTCCTCATTTTAATCTTGGCTTCAGTCTCCCTCCCCGTACCTGCATGCGCGTGGGGACCACCAGCTTATCGCTGCCGCCTGTACATCTATCCACCGTCCACGGCTTGAGCAAATGTACATCCGGCAAGATTTAATTTCCTGGGCACCGGAGGCCCTTCGCCACGGGCGGATATTAAGGCAGATGCCAAGATAGCCGGAGCGTCTCCAGGCTGGGACTGTGTGGGTGGGCACCAGTAAAGCAGCTGTTTGTGTTGGCACGAGCCAAGCTGCCCCACCCCCGGGGCATGCCCCGGCCTGCAAAGTTGCAAGAAGGGAGGGGCACCCCGCTCCAACCAATGCTCCCTCTAAGCTGTGGAGCTTTGTGAGTAAAAATTCTACTTTGTGAGCTACTGGCATGAAAGTGGTGAGCCAGTGATTGGGCTGCTGCATGAATGAGTTTGCTCTGGAGCCCCAGCCTTCCTGAGCGGAGACGGAAACGTGTGAGCCGGAGGTTAAAAAACGGTGAGCTGGCTCACACTGACTCAGCTCAGAGGGAACACTGGCCCCAACCGAGCCACCCCGGCAGCTGTCAGGAAACGACAACCCCCTGAGGACTCCGCCACCACTGCACACAATGCTGGACCTCACAAAGAACCTTGGGTCTGTTTGTGCAAATCGATTAGCGTGGAATGGAAAACTGCATTCCAGAATCCCTTGAACCCTTCAGAGGGATCGTGGGAAACACCTCTTTGATCACAGAGGAATGGCGGAAGGAGAGCCAACACGGGGGGGGGGGGGGGGGTTTCCCCCCAGTAAGGTGAGTGTGAGCTAGCTCACAGTTTTTTAGCCTCCAGTACACACATTTTTGTCCTAGCTCAGGAAGGATGACTTCAGAGCCAACTAATTTACACAGCAGCCAAATCGCTCGCTCACAACTTTAATGCCAGTAGCTCACAAAGGAAGAATTTTTGCTCACGAGATTCCACAGCTTAGAGGGAGCATTGGTGGCCACCCTTTTTGACCCTGAGGGCACTTTTGGGCCTCTGACACAGTGAGGCGGGAGCAGCCACAAAATGGCTGCTGTAAGAGGCAGAGCCAGCCACAAAATGGCTGCCGCCGCTTACCTTCAACCACACTATGAATATTCTTGTGTTGTGGTGGCAGCTACTGCCAAAGCAACGTTTATAAAAATCCGCACAGCCAATCAAATCACCAACGGCCAATCAGAAGACTTGCTGGACAAAGGGCCCACCCGACCCCACCCACTTCCTTAAAAGGAGGAGGAGGAGGAGGAGATTCGATTTATATCCTGCCCTTCACCACCCAAAGGAGTCTCAGAGCGGCTGACAAACTCCTTCCCCTTCCCCTCCCCACAACAGACACCCTGGGAGGCACGCGGGGCTGAGAGAGCTCTGACAGAAACGGCTCTTTTTCAAGGACAGCTCTGACAGAACTATTGGCTTTCCCCAGGTCCTCCCGCCGACGCAAATGTGGGACAATTGGAGGAGTGGGGAATCAAGCCCGGTTCTCCCAGATTAGAGTCTGCGCACTTAACCCACGACAACAACTGGCTCACCCTTAGCAAGCGCCAGGAGAGGTGTCAGAACCACGTTTGATTCCCCACTCCTCCACATGCAGCTGCTGGTGTGACCTTGGGTCAGTCCCAAGTTCTCTCAGAGCTGTTCTCTCAAGGGCAGTCCTCAAAAGAGCTCTCTCGGCCCCACCTACCTCACAGGGGGCGTCCATTGTGGGGAGGGGAAGGGAAAGGAGTTTGCAAACCGCTCTGAGACTCCCTTGGGTAGTGAAGGGCAGGGTATAAATCCAACCTCCTCTTCTTCTTCTGCGGGCACCAGGTTGGGGACCCCTCGTAGACGGAGAGGATGGGACGCAGACGGCGGAGGGGAGACTCACCCATCACTCTGGCCTGCACCACCACCTTGACGGAGGCTCTGTTGTTGGTCGCGCTGTGGAGCTCCACCTCCTCGCGGAGGACCCCTTCTTTGTGGGCCGTGTACTCGCACTTGACGTTGTAACCTGCAGCCAGGAGGGAGAAGCAGATGGGGTCACAAGGCTCCCGGGAGCACTCGGCCGCCCGCAAGGCTCAAGCCGAGACAGGGAAGACGCACGGACACCAGAGCGACGAGAAGTCGTGGGAGTGTTGGGTGTTACAAGTCAAAAACACTTCAGTATTTACAGGGTTAATGATGTTTGTTAAGTCACATGTTTGTTTGTAACCAATCTGTTTTAGACAATAGGATGCCCAGGAACTTTGGAGCTAATTTGCTAGTCTGATTGGAAACGAAGGTGTCAAGTATTTAACATATTGGCTTCTCCTCCCGTTCTTTGTTCTGACTAGAGAAGGAGACGCCATTCTGCTTCTTCCCGTTTTACCTTTTAGCTGTAAGGATGTAGCCATTTTAGCTCCTTGTTGTTTTATATCCTGTGTACCTTTTCCCCATGTTAGGTTTATAGTAAACTCTTATATTTTAATACACACCATGGACTCAGTCTCTTAATACTCTGCTGACTTACTCAATAAGAATCCCAACTGGGAGCCACCCGCCCAAATGGCTTTTTCAAGCATCTGATACGTACCCAGAGAGAAAGGCAATAAATAAGGCCGCTGCTGGCCACGGAAAGTGAAATCTCGGTGTTCAAAGACTGTAGATTGCCAACTTACCAGCCGTACCACTTTATTTCGGGACAGGTGTCCGGTCTCTAACGGTAGCAATTCTGATTTTATTACTATGCCTGTCCTCAGCTGCCCAGACAGCAACTTGGCAATACACGTTTCTCTCTGGACACAGCCCACCCGGAAATTCTCATAAGAAAGCACCACGGACCTGAATATGGGTCTGCACGAGATTGGGTACCTTGACCGTCAGCAGCAAGAATATTAGTTAACGTTCCATGGCATCACGGGCTTGCAGAACCCAATGAGGAAGTCTGAATGCAGAGCATTTTAGGGGTGTTTTGTACACCGTTCCCCCCCTACGCTGAAATTATCTCCATGACTGAACTCAGCAACCTAAAACAGGCCATGAATACTGCCTGTGTGAGAGGGGAGGGATGTACAAACGTAGGGTTATATGCAATTGTGCAGAGTTTAACATGAATTGTGCATCACTCTCCCAGTGAACCATGCAATCCTAATATGCACAGTGGATCTGCTGAATACTGGCTGTGTGTTGCACCTTACAATGTGGACTACAACCCCCACTACAACAGAAACTGCAAGTTTCCAGACACGGAGCTGGCCAATCTGTACAAAAAAACATGCAGAGAGTCGTCTCCCAACTGTTCCTTCCATGGGGTGAAAAACAAAACTAAAAATAAATTTTAATCATCCATTAATTATATTAAAGTAAGAATATCAAAACAGCCCCCATCCAGTCCAGCATCCAGTTCCTCTGGATGTCCAGCAACAGGGCAGAGAGGCCAAGGCCTTCCCCTGATAAGAACCTCAGAAGAGCCCTGCTGGATCAGACCAGTGAGGGTCCATCTAGTCCAGCCTCCTGTCTCACACAGGGGCCAGCCAGTTCCTCTGGAGGGCCAGCAACAGGGCAGAGAGGCCGAGGCCTTCCCCTGATAAGAACCTCAGAAGAGCCCTGCTGGATCAGACCAGTGAGGGTCCATCTAGCCCAGCCTCCCGTCTCACACAGGGGCCAGCCAGTTCCTCTGGAGGGCCAGCAACAGGGCAGAGAGGCCGAGGCCTTCCCCTGATAAGAACCTCAGAAGAGCCCTGCTGGATCAGACCAGTGAGGGTCCATCTAGTCCAGCATCCCGTCTCACACAGGGGCCAGCCAGTTCCTCTGGAGGGCCAACAACAGGGCAGAGAGGCCGAGGCCTTCCCCTGAGAAGAACATCAGAAGAGCCCTGCTGGATCAGACCAGTGAGGATCCATCCAGTCCAGCATCCTGTCCCATACCGTGGCCACGCAGTTCCTCTGGAGGGCCAACAACAGGGCAGGGAGGCCGAGGCCTTCCCCTGACAAGAACCTCAGAAGAGCCCTGCTGGATCAGACCAGTGAGGGTCCATCTAGTCCAGCATCCTGTCCCACACAGTGGCCAACCAGTTCCTCTGTAGGGCCAACAACAGGGCAAAGACTGAGGCCTTCATAAGAACATCAGAAGAGCCCTGCTGGATCAGAACAGTGGTCCACCTAGTCCAGCATCCTGTCTCATACAGTGGGCAACCAGTTCCTCTGGATGTCCAGCAACAGGACACAGAGACTGAGGCCTTCATAGGCCTTCATAAGAACATCAGAAGAGACCATCTAGTCCAATATCCCGTCTCACACAGTAGCCAACCAGTGGCCTTCCCCTGATGTTGCCTCCTGGCTCTGAGATTCAGAGCTGACTGCCTCTGGGTGTGGAGGTTCCCTTTAGTCACCATGACTAGTAGCCATTGATAAACTTATCCTCCATGGATCCGTCTCATCCCCTTTTAAAGCTGTTTATTCCTGTGGCCATGACTACATCCACTGGCAGCGAATTCCACATTTGAATCACTCACAGTGATTAACAACTAATAATAAATAACAACTAATAGACCACACAAACCATAGAAAATTGCTGTACTGCGTCTGTACACGGATCTCTTTTCCAGTAGGGCAAATAAAACATGAAACTAATTCATACAGAGCAATCACCCCATGACACATATTCAGTTACTCAAAGATGAACATGAACAGAACACCCAATGTGTTTCGGCTACAGCATTCCGCAGTGGGGCAATAAGTATTTTCCAGCTAAAAGCTTCTGATGAATACCATCAACATCAGATAATATCTATATACAAACATCTCCGGAAATATCTCATCTATAGGAACATAAGAACATAAGAGATGCCAATGTTGGATCAGGCCAAAGGCCCATCCAGTCCAACACTCTGTATTACACAGTGGCCAGAAATACCAGAGCCATCAGGAGGTCCACCAGTGGGGCCAGGACATTAGAAGCCCTCCCACTGTTGACCCCCCCCCAAGCACCAAGATGACAGAGCATCACTTGCCCCAGAGTCCCTATCTATACCTTGTGGCTAATAGCCACTGATGGACCTCTGCTCCATCTTGTGTAGTAGATATTGGAGATCTCCTCTTGTGTAGTAGATATTGGAGACGTGACCAATGTTCCCTCTAAGCTGTGGAGTCTTCTGAGCAAAAATTCTACTTCCGTGAGCTGTTGGCATTAAAGTCGTGAGCAAACGATTTGGCCACTGCATAAGTTAGTTTGCTCAGGAGCCATCCTTCCTGAGCTAAGACAAAAATGTGTGAGCTGGAGGCTAAAAAACTGTGAGCTAGCTCACACTAACTCAACTTAGAGGGAACACTGCTTGCAACTGGTCAGCGGGAGGAAAGGCGGCACAGTCATCGCGTCAGATCTCGAAAGCTAAGGAGAGTCGGTACTTGGAAGGAAGCCCACCAAAGAAGACTCTGCAGAGGAAGGCGATAGCTAACCACCTCTGCTTCTCCCTTGCCTTGAAAACCTCTTGCTGGAGCCACCAAAACTCAGACTCTAAGCAGGGTTGGTACTTGGAAGGGAGACCACCAAGGAAGGCTCTGCAGAGGACGGCAATGGCCAACCATCTCTGCTTCTCCCTTGCCTTGAAAGCCCCTTGCTGGAGTCAGCAAAAGTCAGAAGCTAAGCAGGGTTGGTACTTGGAAGGGAGACCACCAAGGAAGGCTCTGCAGAGGACGGCAATGGCCAACCATCTCTGCTTCTCCCTTGCCTTGAAAGCCCCTTGCTGGGGTCGCCCGAAGTTGGCTGCAACTTAATGCAATTTATACACACACACACACCCTGAGAATTCGTAAAGTCTATGTTTATACCAGGGCTTCGTTGAAGTCCTGCCGCTATATATGAGACCAGAACCGCATAACCAGGTCACACCAGATAGGATACTATTTAGATGAGCATCGAACCGTATTCAAAGGAAATGTGCCTTTCTCAGCAGGCCGCTGGTCTGTCTATGCCGCGCAGCCTTCTCTGACCGCCACGGCTCTCCAGTGCTCCCTCTAAGCTGTGGCGTTTTGTGAGCACAAATTCTACTTTGTGAGCTACTAGCATTAAAGCTGCGGGCTGCTGCGTCAATTAGTTTGCTCTGGAGCCGTCCTCCCTGAGCGAAGACAAAAATGTGCGAACCAGAGGCTAAAAAACCTGTGAGCTAGCTCACACTAACTCAGCTGGGAGGGAACGCTGCAAGCTCTCTGGCGAGCGGGGTCTTCCAAAGACCTGCCGCCAGACAACCTTTTCCCTGGAGACGCTGGGGACTGAACCGGGGGTCTTCCGCAGGTACAGCAGGGGCTCTGCCCCTGCGCTCCAGGGGGCCCTCTCTATCAGAGAAAGAAAGCAGGTCATGCGAGGTCAGCTTTCAAGCGCCGGCTTCTGCAAAGCGGCAGTGCCTGAGAAATGAAAGGCTGCCCAATCTCTGACATTTTGAGATGTAAACACTTGGAGACCATGGGCTGAATTTCAAGTAGGCTGAAAAATCACACAGGCAGCACCCAGCCTGTCTGGAAGGGGGGGGGGGCTACAGCAATCTAGCTACGAATACGTGGGAAGTCTTAACCTAGCTCTTTTTTAAAAAAATAATATTTTTATTGATTTTCCATCACCTACACCCAACAACATGTGCTGATTATACCATTCTACATAGACGAGCATACAGCCTTTTTAACTTCCAGTATTCATCAATCAAATCTCTTCCTGACCGTTCCTTTTAACTTTCCATTTATATAGGTTCCCCCAATTTTTCTCAAAAGGATCTTCATCTTTCCCTTTTAATATACAAGTTAGCTTATCCATTTCGGCGACCTCAAACAATTTTTGTATCACTTCTAGCTTATCTGGAATCTTATCTGTTTTCCGGTACTTAGCATAGCTTATCCTTGCTGCTATTATACAATGCAACAACAAATTTTTCTGTTCTTTTCTATACATTTCGGGGATAATGTTCAATAAATATAATTCCGGTTTCATTGGTATTGATTCCTCCATAATTTCCTTTAACATCACTGCAATATTCCCCCAATATTCTTTAGCTTTGCAGCATGTCCACCACGTGTGGAACTAAGTACCAATATTCTGTCTACATTTCCAACATATATTAGTCGATGCCTCGGAAAATTTTGCTAGTCTCGAGGGGTATAAATACCATCTATGTATAACTTTATAAGTATTTTCCTTAAAGGGAATTGCTCTAGTGGTCTTCATATTTATGAGGAAGTCTTAGCCTAGCTCTAAGGTAACCCACCTCGAGCCAATTTGCAGGGAAAGGCCAGTTAGAAGTGCTCCAAATCAACCTTCGGATACACTTCCAGTTCATGGGCAAACAAACGTCCTGTTATTATCGTTATTTAAAACATTTATTAGCTGCTTTTTAGTTGTTGTAGATTTTCCGGGCTGTGTGGCTGTGGTCTTGGCCTTGTAGGGCCTGACGTTTCGCCAGCAGCTGTGACTGGCATCCTCAGATGTATAACACAGAAAGACAGAGTACTCTCTGTGTCAAGGTGAGAAGAAAAGAAGTGGTAGGCAGGTAATTTGTATCTACTCAGGAAGGTGGGGTAGGGCTGTGACACGCTAATTTGTATCTACTCAGGAAGGTAGGGTAGGGCTGTGACACGCTAATGGAGGAGCTTTCCTGAGGAGGCTCTTTTGCATACGGATTGGCTGTTGAGATTCTAATCTTACCTGTAGCATTACTGTAAGATGTGGAGCCTTTTGTGTTTTTCAGGACAGGAAGCCATGCCCTATTTATTTTTAAACTCTCTTCTTTCCTGTTGAAATTGTGTTTATGTCTATGAATTTCAATGGCTTCCCTGTGTAATCTAACATGGTAATTGGATGTGTTGTCCTTTGATGACATATTAGCTGCCTTTCTTCTTTATAGCGCTCAAGGCGACTTACAGATTAAACTCATAAAAAAATAAAAGAAATCAAGTGCAGTCCTGAATATATAAAAAAATCTCATTTATTTCTTTACAAAAATTCCTATCCTGCCCTTCTGCCCTTACAAGGGCCACCGAAGCAACAAACGATTTAAAACATACGTTGGGGGGGGGGGGGAATCCCACTTAAAACCTATTAAAATAAAAAAAAACCCTCCCAAACACAGACCATTAAAACCATCTTCAGCTGCCTCCTGAAGATCGACAGTGAGGGGGGGCCAGGCACCCCTCTCCGAGGAGGTTGTTCCATGATCGTGGGGCTGTCACCGAAAAGGCCCCGTTCTCTTGTGCACCTGCCAAATGAGGTCCTTGTTAACTTCAAATCGATATGTGGCAGGTGCACCCCTCCGCTTCTGGGCCCTGATTCCCCACTGAACATGACTGGGGGGGGGGTCTTGCAAAATACATGTGTCACTGCTGATTTCGTCTTGCATGCCCGGGGACAGACCTTGAAAGGGACGTTTGCTTTTCGGTTCCAACTGGCCTGCTGGAATCTCCAAGGCCCGAAGCACAAGCGTGGCGTGGAGGAGGAGGAGGAGGAAGGGATTGGATTCATACCCCCCCCTCACTACCCGAAGGAGTCTCAGAGCGGCTTACAATCTCCTTTCCCTTCCCCTCCCCACAACAGACACCCTGTGAGGTCGGTGGGGCTGAGAGAGCTCTGACAGGAACTGCTCTTTCCAGAACAGCTCTGAGGGTGCTTGTGACTGACCCAAGGTCACACCCGCAGCTGCATGTGGAGGAGTGGGGAATCAAACCCAGTTCTCCCAGATTAGAGTCCACGCTCCTAACCACTACACCAAACTACCATGCATTGGGGGAAGCCCCCCTTTTACACTCTCAAGCAACGCTTTCTAATCAGAAGCAGGGCTTTCTCTCATTTTAATTCATTCCTACCCCACCTTTCTCCCCGGGGGCCAAACGCGGCTTACAGCAGCCTCCTCTCCTCCACCTTATCCTCACAACAGCCCTGTGAGGTAGGCCTGCGTGACTGGCCCGAGGTCACCCAGCGAGCTTCCACGACAAGAGCTGAGATTCGAACCCACGTCTTGCACATCCTCGTCCGGCACTCCACTACTCACTCTCACAGCAAGGCGGCAGATCGGAGGGTCTGTTCAAACGGCGCCCCTCTTTCGCCTCCCGTCGCCCGAAGCCCTTTGCCTTCCACGGACGGCTGACTCACCCGACTCAGGAACAGAAGTCTGGCTTGAAGTGGCAGAAAACCACTCGTGTTTTTTCTTTACAGATGCGCCTGGCCGTTAACAGATGGGAGTCGAGGAGAGGATCTCATCACCACAGGCCTCGCAAAAGGAGGCAGCAAATGAGACCATCTGGCGGGTGCCTCCAGAGGGAGAGGAGGAGGAGAGAGGTCTCTCCGTGCTGGAACTGCCTGTGCAGGACAGAGTGTCCCGAGTTCAAGGTCAACCTCCAGACCTCCCCCCTTGAGTCCCCTTGCACGCTCCCCTCCCCCCTCCCCTCCTTTGCGGAGTGGAAAGAAAGCAATTCCCCATCTGGGTTTGCTGTCAGGAGGAACACAACGCAGGCACTGTGCAAATGAAGAGGGACCGTCCAGGGCCGGCTCACTCACTAGGCGAACTAGGCAATCGCCTAGAGTGGGCCGGCCCTTAGGGGCGCCAAGCTGCACCCGGCCCCGTACTCTGGGAGTTTCTTGATTATTTGTGTTTTTTATTCTTCCTAAAATGCATTAATTTTTAAAAATTGGTGGGTGCATGCGGGGGGGGGGGGTGTGCCAGAAGGGATCCCCACCTAGGGTGCAAAATTAGCTGGGGCCGGCCCTGGGACCGTCCAGCAGTAGTTCTCTCAGAGAAACTGCTCTTTCAAGGACAGCTCTGAGAGAACTACGGCTTGCCCAAGGTCATCCAGCAGCTGCAGGAGGAGTGGGGAATCGAACCCGGTTCTCCCAGATTAGACCCCGCGCACTTAACCACGACACCAAACTGGCACTACGCCAAAGGAAATGGCACCCCAAATAGTGAAACTGCTCTTTCAAGGACAGCTCTGAGAGAACTGTGGCTTGCCCAAGGTCATCCAGGAGCTGCAGGAGGAGGAGTGAGGAATCGAACCCGGTTCTCCCAGATTAGAGTCCGCGCACTTAAGCCCGACACCAAACTGGCACTACACCAAAGGAAGCGGCACCCCAAATAGCCCCATGGTAGCTACGGGCCAGCCTGTAAACCACGCCTGTTAGGTCGCCCTCTGGAGCAGAAAGGTGGGGACCGGACCCCCTTGGCTCCGCTTTCTGGAAAGGACGTTGTCCTCCTCTCTGCAGTGGCTGCAGCCACACTGGGAAGGAAGGAGGAGAGCTGTGCTCTGGAGCTGTTCACACGAGTAACACAGGGGGGAAGAAACTAGGCAATGTGGGGAGGATTTGCGCCACTCGTTTCTAAGAGTCTTCGAAGAATCTAATCCCTCTTATGCGCCAGCCTCCGCATTCGGGAGGGCTCGCCGCACCCCTCATCCCGATCAGCTGAAATACGGCAGACAGAACACAAACCCTCCTGTGCTTATCCACGGCTCAGCTGGCCGTGAAATGAGCGCTGGCTTCAAGCGAGACACAGAGAATGTACACCTGCGAGCATCCCGGACTTCCTCCAGCTCCAGAATATGGGGGGGGGGAGGGAACGGCCCCTCAAGGGTCCGGCAGTCGCAAACCGACTTTCCAAAAAGGGCAGGGCGCTGCAGAGCAAAGCGTTCCCGTCACGTCCGGCCCATTGCAGGGGATCGATGTCTGTAAGTCAAATGCCAGGCGCGAGAGCCTTCGGTGCCAATCTCCTCGAGCCCTGGAGGCCGGAGAACGCACGGTGCCTCCTCGAGCCGCTTCCAGGGGCCTCGGCAGAAGCGGCGTATGTACACACACGCGCGCACAACCAACCTTTTCTACTGCAAGAAGCTGCAGAGAGAAAAGAGCCACAAGATTGGAGTCAGAGCAGCTATCCTGGCCCTCTTGAGGAGCCAAGCAGACCTTCAGCTTATTCGGCCTGGATCTCAGAATCCTAGAATCACAGGGTCGGGAAGGACCCTGCAGGGCATCTAGTCTAGCCTCCTGCTCAATGCAGGATCAGCCTAGAGCATCCCTGGCAAGGGTTTGTCCAGCTGCTGCTTCAAGACCGCCAGGGAGGGGGCGCTCACCACCTCCCCAGGCGGCTGATTCCACTGTGGCACAACTCTGACGGTCAAAACGTTTTTCCTAATATCCAGCCAGTACCTTCCTGCCCGCAATTTAAACCCACCACTGTGAGTCCTCTCCTCCGCTGCCAACAGGAACAGAGAGCCAGTTTGGTGTCATGGTTAAGAGCGCGGACTCTAATCTGGGAGAACTGGGTTTGATTCCCCACTCCTCCGCTTGCACCGGCTGATGTGACCTTGGGTCAGTCACAAGCTCTGGCACAGCTGTGCTTGAAAAAGAGCAGTTTGTGTCAGAGCTCTCTCAGCCCCACCCGCCTCACAGGGTGTCTGTTGTGGGGAGGGGGAGGGAAAGGAGTTTGTAAGCCACTCTGAGACTCCAAGTGCAGGGCCAGGGGTATAAATCCAATCTCCTCCTCCTCCCAGAAGGTCCCAGGTTCAATCCCCGGCATCTCTAGTGGAAAAGGGACCAGGGAGTAGGTGATGTGAAAGACCCTCTGCCTGAGACCCTGGAGAATGGTAAAGAGGGGCCGTGGCTCAGCGGTAGAGCATCTGCTCGGCGTGCAGAAGGTCCCAGGTTCAATCCCCGGCATCTCCAGTGGAAAAGGGGCCAGGGAGTAGGTGATGTGAAAGACCCTCTGCCTGAGACCCTGGAGAATGGTAAAGAGGGGCCATGGCTCAGCGGTAGAGCATCTGCTTGGCATGCAGAAGGTCCCAGGTTCAATCCCCGGCATCTCCAGTGGAAAAGGGACCAGGCAGTAGGTGATGTGAAAGACCTCTGCCTGAGACCCTGGAGAGCTGTAAAGAGGGGCTGTGGCTCAGCGGGAGAGCATCTGCTCGGCGTGCAGAAGGTCCCAGGTTCAATCCCCGGCATCTCCAATAGGAAAGGGACCAGGCAGGAGGTGATGGGAAAGACCTTGACCTGAGACCCTGGCTCAGCGGTAGAGCATCTGCTCGGCGTGCAGAAGGTCCCAGGTTCAATCTCTGGCTCTAGTGGAAAAGGGACCATGCAGTAGGTGATGGGAAAGACCCTCTGCCTGAGACCCTGGAGAGCTCCTGCCGGTCAGAGTTGGTAATACTGATGTTGATAGACCCAAGGGTCTGATTCAGTAGAAGGCAGCTTCATCCGTGTGTTCATTCCCCAAATGTGTTCATATGAAGGCAACTACCTTGAGTCAAGCTTGTCAGAAGTTCAAGGTGTGGGGGGCTTCAACACTTTTGCCCCTTTCACACAAACAGACAGCTATATGGGCCAAACCATGACACAGAAGTGCACTTTAATTGCAGAATTCCTCAGCTCTCAGAACTGGCATTTTTTCTGGGGCATAGAATCATAGAATGTTAGAGTTGAAAGGGATCTTGTAGGTCATCTAGACCAACCCCCTGCACTCTGCAGGAGCATAGCCGAAAGATAGCCCTACAACATACCCGAAAGAAACACAGTTATGCAGCAGGGAGAATGCCAAAGATGGTGGTGGAGGAGGATGACGAGGAGACTGGATTTCTACCCTGCCCTTCACTATCTGAAGACGTCTCAGAGCATCTTACAATCTCCTTCCCCTTCCCCTCCCCACAACAGACACCCTGTGAGGTGGGTGGGGTTGAGAGAGCTCTGAGAGAAACGGCTCAGGAAAGAATAGCTCTGAAATAACTTGTGACTGACCCAAGGTCACCCCAGCAGCTGCATATGGGAGCATGGGGAATCAAACCCGGTTCTCCCAGATTAGAGTCCGTGTTCCTAACCACTACAACAAACTAGATTATGGACTGTATATGATCGTAACCTGCTGAGGTACCTCCCCTCTCTAAACCCCAGGGAGGAGGAGATTGGATTTATACCCCGTCCTTCGCTACCTGAAGGAGTCTCAGAGCGGCTTACAATCTCCTTCCCCTTTTCCTCCCCACAACAGACACCCTGGGAGGTAGGCGGGGCTGAGGGAACTCTGAGAGAACTGCTCATGAGAGAACAGCTCTGAAAGAACTTGTGACACACCAGCAGCTGCAGTGGGAAATCAAACCCGGTTCTCCCAGATTAGAGTCCGCGCTCCTAACCACGACACCAAACTGGATTGTGGACTGTATAGCATTGTAACCTGTGGAGGTCCCTCCCCTCTCTCTAAACCCCACACTCCCCAGGCTGTAGGCCCCCCCCCCAAATCTCCAGGAATATGTCAACCTGGAATTGGCAGCCATTTCCGGGGTATAAGCTTGCCAGTCTTCTGCCCTGGGACCTTTAACGACCCCATGGCAACCCCTTGTGCTCATCCCAGGCCGACAATCGCTGGGATTTAGGTTTCTTCTCTCGTCCTACAGATAGATCTAGATGGGTAGCTGTGTTAGTCTGCCCGTAGCAATAGAAAGGGGCCGCGGTGGCTCAGAGATTAAGATGCTGAAGCTGCAGACCGGAAGGTCGGTAGTTCAGCAGTTCGAGACCCGAGTGCCGCGTGACGGAGTGAGCTCCCGTCTCTGGCCCCGGCTCCTGCCAACCTAGCAGTTCGAAAGCAAGACATTGCAAGTAGAAGAAGAGATTGGATTTGTACCCCGCCCTTCACTACCCAAAGGTGCCTCAGAGCGGTTTACAAACTTCTTTTCCCTTCCCCTCCCCACGACAGATGCCCTGTGAGGTAGGTGGGGCTGAGAGAGCTCTGACAGAAACTGCTCTTTTTCAAGGACAGCTCTGACAGAACTGTGGCTTGCCCAAGGTCATCCAGCCAGGTGCAAGTGGAGGAGGAGTGGGGAATCAAACCCGGTTCTCCCAAATTAGAGTCCGCACACTTAACCACTACACCAAACTGGCTCTCTAAGTAGATAAATAGGTGCCACTTTGGTGGGAAGGTAACAGCGTTCCGTGCCCCTCAGCATTTAGTCATGCCGGCCACATGACAACGGAAAAATCTTCGGACAGCGCTGGCTCTTCGGCATGGAAACGGAGATGAGCACTGCCTCCTAGAGTCGGATTTGACTAGCTTTTGAGCAAGGGAAACCTTTACCTAGCAGTAGAAAAGAGCAAGCATCCAGTAGCACCTTAAAGGCTAACAACATTTGTGGCAGGGGAGGGCCTTCTCTCTCTCTCTTTTTAAAATACTTTTTATTGCTTTTCTTCCTATACACTACAAAGACTTTGACTCAGATTTAGGAACTGCGGCCCCTAAAACTTTTAAACTAAATCTCCCCTGTCAAGAGAAGAAGAAAATCAAAGCTAAGAAGAAATCTAAGTGAAGATCTGAGATTACCTATGTTGACATTTAACTTACTTATATTCTCAACCAGATATGATGTAATAGCAAAAATGCCTTTATGTTCTTTCTTTTTGAACACTTTTATTAGATTTTAAAGAACTGAATGAAATTTTTAGCATGTAGACATATACTTAAAGCATTCGATTAGCCTATCAAAGGTTCTTGGTACTCTCTTAGTAGTTTTAGTTTTATAGCCGAGGCCTTCTCTTGATAAGGACATCAGAAGAGCCCAGCTGGGTCAGACCAGGGAGGGTCCATCCAGTCCGGCATCCTGCCTCACACAGGGGCCAGCCAGTTCCTCTGGATGGCCAACAACAGGGCAGAGAGGCCGAGGCCTTCCCCTGATAAGAACACCAGAAGAGCCCTGCTGGGTCAGACCAGGGAGGGTGCATCTAGTCCAGCCTCCCGTCTCACACAGGGGCCAGCCAGTTCCTCTGGAGGGCCAACAACAGGGCAGAGAGGCCGAGGCCTTCCCCTGATAAGGACATCAGAAGAGCCCTGCTGGGTCAGACCAGGGAGGGTCCCTCTAGTCCAGCATCCTGTCCCACCCAGTGGCCAACCAGTTCCTCTGTAGGGCCAACAACAGGGCACAGAGACTTTCATAAGAACATCAGAAGAGCCCTGCTGGATCAGACCAGTGGTCCACCTAGTCCAGCATCCTGTCTCATACAGTGACCAAACAGTTCCTCTGGATGTCCGGCAACAGGGAGGAAGAGCCCTGCTGGATCAGACCAGTGAGGGTCCATCCAGTCCAGCATCCCGTCTCACACAGGGGCCAGCCAGTTCCTCTGGAGGGCCAGCAACAGGGCAGAGAGACAGAGGCCTTCCCCTGATAAGAACCTCAGAAGAGCCCTGCTGGGTCAGACCAGTGAGGGTCCATCCAGTCCAGCATCCCGTCTCACACAGGGGCCAGCCAGTTCCTCTGGAGGGCCAACAACAGGGCACAGAGGCTGAAGCCTTCCCCTGATGTTGCCTCCTGGCTCTGGGATTCAGAGGATTAGTGCCTCTGAATGTGGAGGTTCCCCTCAGCCACCATGGCTGGTAGCCACTGATAGACTTCTCCTCCACGAATCTATCTGATCCCATTTTAAAGCTGCTTATTCCTGTGGCCGTCACCACATCCTCTGGCAGACGTGGGCATGCACACGACACCTGATGCCCAGCACTAAACTTTGTTGGTCTTCAAGGTGCCACCGGACTCCAACTTTGTTCTGTTGCTTCAAACCAACACGGCCACCCGCCTGAATCTATCCTGGTGGACTGCAGACACACACACACACACACACACACACACACCCCGAGCAAATCTGGAATCCCACTGGGAGCTGAGCCCCACTGATTGTTCCCCACCCTGCTAGCACGGAATACGGGGGGGGGGAAGAGAGAGAGAGAGAGAGAGAGAGAGAGAGAGAGAGAACGAACAAACAAACAAACGAACGGAGAGGAGCAGGCAGAGAAGTAACTTTGCGATTAACTATTCCGGGAAGCGCTGGCAAATTTTCGCTGGAAGAACAAGCACGCCTCGTGCCACACAGTTGCAGCACGTTCATCAGCCACGCGGGGGATAAGAACGGTGCCGCAGCCAGCCTCCCCCTCCCCTCCCACCGCCACCGCCACTGCAGGGATGCTCTCCGTAGCTGCAACAGAACTGAGCGCCAGCAACAAGCGGGGACATCTGCGGATGGAGCAGGGAAATGAAACAAAAAAACCGCCTTCACTTGTTTCCTCACAGGCAATATCCCTCCCCCGGCGCAGGTTTATTTGGGTCATTAGAACCGCCTTGAGATCAGGTGGCATCCCTTTGGAAGCGGCAGCTCAGTCAACACGCAGGGCCTGTGAATCAGTGTGCCCTCTAAGCTGAGTTGGTGTGAGCTAGCTCACAGTTTTTTAGCCTCCGGTTCACAGATTTCTGTCTCAGCTCAGGAAGGAGGGCTCCAGAGCAAACTAATTAATGCAGTAGCCAAATTGCTCGCTCACAACTTTAATGCCAGTCGCTCACAAAGTAGAATTTTTGCTCACAAGACTCCACAGCTTAGAGGGAACATTGCCTGCGATACCCTGAGATCTCAGAGACAAAATCCTTCCGGTTGCCAACTTTGAGTTGGGGGATTCCTGGAGATTTGGGGGTGGAGTTTGGGGAGGGTGGGGGTTTGGGGAGGGACCTCAGGAGAGTATAATTCCAGTTCGGTGTAGTGGTTAGAGAAGAAGAAGAAGAGATTAGATTCATACCTCGCCCTTCACTACCCAAAGGTGTCTCAGAGTGGCTTACAAACTCCTTTCCCTTCCCCTCCCCACAACAGACACCCTGGGAGGTAGAAGAAGAAGAAGGAGAGATTGGATTTATACCCTGCCCTTCACTACCCAAAGGAGTCTCAGAGCGGCTGACAAACTCCTTTCCCTCTTCCCCTCCCCACAACAGACACCCTGTGAGCAATGCTCCCTCTAAGCTGTGGAGTCTTGCGAGAAAAAATTCTACTTTGTGAGTCACTGGCATTAAAGTTGTGAGCGAGGGATTTGGGTACCACATACAGTTTGCTCTGGAGCCCTCCTTCCTGAGCTAAGACGAAAATGTGTGAGCCGGAGGCTAAAAAAAAGTGAGCTAGCTCACACTAACTCAGGTTAGAGGGAACACTGCCTGTGAAGTAGGTGGGGTCGAGAGAGCTCTGACAGAAACAGCTCTTTTTCAAGAACAGCTCTGACAGAACTATGCTTGCCCAAGGTTATCCAGCAGGTGCAAGTGGGGGAATCAAACCCGGTTCTCACAGATTAGAGTCCACGCACTTAACCACGACACCGAACTGGCTCCTTAGAAGGAACACTGTTCTACCCTAACACAACACTGGATCATGGGGTGGGGGCCGGATCAACCATCATGCTCAGTGGCGTTCTCATGTACAAGGGAACACCCCCCCCCCCACAACATTCCTTCCCTTCTGCATTCCATGGGGGCGGAAAGGCTCCATGCGTGCTCAAAGGAATGGCCACCTGATGGCTGCCGTCCGTCAACAGGTTCCGCCTGGCATAGCTGCCACCACTTGAAGACAGGAGGCCTCTCCCCCCCCCCCCCCATACACACACACACAATTTGTGACAGGGCACTGTGTGTCCATCACCAAATATCTCCACCGAAAATTACAGCGGATTTACTGATACGAAATGACCCTCAGACTACGTCAACTATGTACTCGAAACAACTTCTGTTTCTAGAAGCAACTTTTACACACGGTGCGGTCTCCTCACTGTCAATACCTCAACGTTACTAAGAGATTATGATATATTGTTAACACTAATATGTAAAAAAAATATTGATTATCCTAATCAGTCGTGGTTTCCTGTTTGTTGGTTGGGGTGGGTTTTTTGTGAACCACAATAAGTTATGAAGTTATATAGTAAAATAGTTATTGTTATTTGGGTATATTTACTATATTGTAATTGTACTGCCTGGATCTCTCTCTCTCTCTCTTTTTTTTTTGAACTATGGTGCTGGAGAAGACTCTTGAGAGTCCCTTGGACTGCAAGAAGATCAAATCAGTCAATCCTCAAAGAAATCAACCCTGACTGTTCCCTGGAAGGCCAGATAATGAAACTGAAGCTCAAATTCTTTGGCCACCCAATGAGAAGGGAGCACTCACTGGAGAAGACCCTGATGCTGGGAAAGATTGAAGGTCAAAGACGACGGGGACGGCAAAGGATGAGATGGTTGGACAGTGTCATAGATGCAACGAACATGAAATTGAGCCAACTTCAGAGGATGGTGGAAGACCAGAAGGCCTGGCATGATCTGGTCCAGTGTTCCCTCTAGGCTGAGTTAGTGTGAGCTAGCTCACCATTTCTTAGCCTCTGGCTCACAGATCTTCGTCTTCGCTCAGGAAGGATGGCCCCAGAGCAAACTAATTTATGCAGCAGCTGAATGGCCCGCTCACAACTTTAAGGCCTGTAGCTCACAAAGTAGACTTTTTGCTCACAGGGCTCCATGGCTTAGAGGGAGCATTGATCTGGTCCAGTGGGTTGCAAAGAGTCGGACTCGACTGTGCGACTGAACAGCAACAACAACTGCCTGGATCACTTAAAGATGTATATTACTGTTTTTTCTAAGTCACTACTAAATGTTTACAGTTTTAAGATTTGTTTTATAATTCAACAAAATGTATTAATAATAACAACAATAACAACAATAACAACAATAACAACAATAACAACAATAACAACAAAACAACAACAAAACAACAACAAAACAACAACAACAACAACAATAAACCCCAAATATCTCCACCAAGTAAGAGCCAGGCAATCGCTTGCTGGGAAACGCTTCGGAGACGCACCTCTTTACACTCCATTCTGCAACCTGCTTTTGCATCCCGCCTCCCTTCCATCTTCAGACTGGGAGAAAAGGGCTCAGAAATCTCCCTTCTGACTTGGATCTGGCGAAGGGAGCTTTGAGTCTCCAAAACTCATGCCCCAGAATCCTGTTGGTCTCTAAGGCGCTGCTGGGCTCGATTTCAGCATTTCTACGGCAGGCCTGCCCTGCCCCGCCCCGGATGGCTTTCAGCTGGCCCGATCCCGTCAGAAGCGAAGCACGATCGGCCTTGACTAGTATTGGGAAGGGTGACCTCCAAGGAACACCAGGGTCGTGACACAGAGGAAATGCCAAAGCATCTCTGAAACCTCTCTTGCCTCAAAAACAAGTCTAGCTCGCCACCTCGTGGTGCATAACGTTAAAAGAGCTAGAACAATCTTAGGATCCCCTGGCTATACTAAACACGCTAAAAGGTAAAGGTAAAGGTTCCCTTGCTCGAATCCGACTCTAGGGTTGCGGTGCTCATCTCCGCTTCAAAGCCGAAGAGCCAGCGCTGTCCCAAGACGTTTCCGTGGTCATGTGACTAAACACCAAGGCGCACGGAACACTGTTACCTTCCCACCGAAGCGGTACCTATTGATCTACTTGCCATTTCTTGCTTTCGAACTGCTAGGTTGGCAGGAGCTGGAACTAGAGACGGGAGCTCACTCCGTCATGTGGCACCCGGGTCTCGAACTGCTGAACTACTGACCTTCCACAGCCTGCAGTTCAGCGTTTTAACCACTTGAGCCACCGCAGCCCCACACTACCACAGGATAATTAATTAATTCCCTCCTCCTGAGACCCTGTGTGGTGTAGTGGATAGAGCGGTGGGCTAGGATCTTGGGAGATCTGGGTTCGAATCCCCCACTTCTCCCATGGAAGCTCATGGGATGACCTCGCTCTCCACCTAGTGGTGCAAAACACTAGAAAGAGCCAGAATTTCTGGCTGCCAGACAATTTTAGGATCCCCTGCTTATACTATGCACAAGGCAATATGGTAATTATTATTAATAAATTACTGCAGGCCAACATGGTTCACCTTCTGAAACAATATCTGATTCCTGTCATAAAGAGATATTCAAGTTGGTTCTCTGCTAGAAAATGTCACCTTACCCCAAAAAAGGGCTATGTTTATTTATCTTAAAATTTATTTTGTGCCCTATCTTTCTCTCTAAAGTGGCTTACATCATTCTCCCTTCCTTTGTTTTATCGCCACATCAACCCTGTGAGGTAGGCTAGGCTGAGTGTGCGTGACTGGCCTCAGTTTGGTGTAGTGGTTAAGAGCGTGGACTGTAATCTGGGAGAACTGGGTTTGATTCCCCACTCCTCCACATGCAGCTGCTGGTGTGACCTTGGGTCCGTCACAAGTTCTCTCAGAGCTGTTCTCTCAGGGGCAGGGTGTCCCGTTGTGAAGGAAGGGAAAGGAGATTATAAGCCACTCTGAGACTCCTCTGGGTAGTGAAGGGCAGAGTATAAACCCAATATCCTCCTCCTCCTCCTCTTCATCTTCATCTTCTTCAAAGTCACCCAGTGAGGTTCCACGGTATGAGTCTAGGACCAGGGTCTCTCAGGTCCTAGACCTAGTTCAACACTCTTTACCACTACACCACACTGGCTCTCCTGTGTGCAATTAAAAGAGGTGTGGGGCGGAATGAATGCAGAGTAGCAAAAAGAGACACAGACACACACACACAACCAAAGGCTTGCTTTGTCTGGGGGGGCGGGGGCATTTTGGTCATCGATTCTCTGTCGCAGGACAGCCACGGAGCAGGCAAACGCCTGGACGACAGCCCACCTTCGCGCTGCGGAGCAACCGCCGGCAGGAGGGGAGCGCTTACCTTCGGACGCCGGCGTGATGTCGATCACTCGAAGGTTCAGGTTCGGCAACGGCGCGGCAGATATTTCTTTCCCCAGGCGCTGTACAAAAGGCAACAGGAACGTGATTTCGTACTTGTGCAGGATCTTCAGGAAGCCGACCTGAAAGGAGGAGGAGGGCCAGGGCCAGAGTTAGACCGGCGCTGCTGCGAACACACCGGGATCCAGAACAGCAAGAAAAGAACCAGGCAAGACAGAACCCAAAGGCCACTTCAGGGGCTGCAGATTACGAAGGACATTCTCCACCATGACGGAAGAGGTGCTCACACCCCGGCCACGGTAGATAGTCACAGAATCATAGAATCACATACAGGCCATCTAGCCCCACCCACATGTCAAACATGTGGCCCGGGGGCCGAGTCAGCCCCCCCCCCCCCCCCGGGAGGGCTTCTATCAGGCCCGCAGTGGAACTGGCTGTCTCCTGCTGCTTCTTCCAGTTCTGCTGCTGCTGTGTCATCGTAGGTACTACATACACACAAAACCTTTACTGACGTGAAAGCACAAAACATCGTGGCAATACGGGAAAATACTAAGATGCATCAGTCACTTACACTCGGCTATTCAAGCCTCGCCTTCTGATGGCATAAATATAAAAATTCTGCAACAGCCTCCGTTATTTCGCAATTAGAATGAAACAGAAGAAAGTGAACAACTGAGTCATCAGAATGTCAGCTCTTACCCTCTAGAAGTGGAGTAATAAAACGAGATCGGATATCCCTACAGAGGGGGCAATGAAGTATGGCGTGCGTAGTGGATCCTATATCTTTTACAGAGCCCTAAGGACAAAGTCTGTCTACATATGGTATCTGGCGGTACCTCCCAAAAAGCACCTCTGATGGCGGAACATTAAAGCGTGTAAGCAGCTATGCTCTGCGATGATATGGGGCTGTTCAACTTGACAGATACTTCGCGGTAGAGCCCACGTCAAAAGTCCCTAACCTAGTGTCATCGTAGGTTTGCGGCTTACAGATACACACCTCAACAGCATACTCGAGACTGCAACAGCACAGACATTTTAATGCAGTAATTCAGAGCAAGAGGTGTCAGTTATCAGACACTGTTAAATGAACAAAATATTGCCAGAGTGCTGATGTTCTAAGCATGTTTTTTATTTTAAGTTTTAAAAACCCTTTGTGTTTGTGTCCTTTATAAAGTTTATATCTCCGCTACCTGGCATGACATTTTATGACACACCCGGCCCGGCCCGGCCCAACAAGGTCTCATCCAGGGCTATTTTTGGGCAAGAACGCACAGGAACGGAGTTCCGGCTGGCTTCAGAGCTGGCCACGCCCACTACAGCCAAAACCTCTGCGTGCCTGGCTACAGAGGGAAGGCCTGGAGAGTGAACCCCCCCCCCTGGCAACTCCGAGGCAGGTGGGCCGGGGGGGGGCCTGGAAGGATCAGGGAAGCATTTAAATGCCTCCCGTGCCTTTCCCGGCCTGTTCAAGGCCTGGCTTGTCCGGGTGCCCTGCAGCTGCGGGGCGTCCGGGCAAGCCAAGGGAAGGCATGGGGGTGTGGCCTAATAGGCTAATGAGCTGTGCTGTCAGGGGTGTGGCCTAATATGCTAATGAGTGTCTGATATTGGGTGTGGCCTATTATGCTAATGAGTTCCTGCTGGGCTTTTTCTACAAAAAAAGCCCAGGTCTCATCTATGTCAGATAACAAATGAGCTCGACACCCCTGGTCTAGAGCATCCCGGACAAGAGTTTGTCCAGCCTCTGCTTAAAGACAGCCAGGGAGGGGGAGCTCACCACCTCCCCAGGCAGCTGATTCCACTGTGGCACAACTCCTTAGTGTCAAAAAGGTTTCCCTAAGATCCAGCCGGTACCTTCCCGTCCTGAATTTAAACCCGTTCTTGCGAGTTCTCTCCTCTGCTGCCAACAGGAACAGCTCCCTGCCCTCCTCCTCTAAGGGACAGCCCTTGCAATACTTCAAGAGAGCAATCCTGTCCCCCTCAACCTCTCGTTCTCCAGACTGAACATTCCCAAGTCCCCCAGCCTTTCCTCCTAGGTCTTGGTCTCCAGGCCCCCGATCATCCTCCTCGCTCTCCTCTGCACCCGCTCCATTCTGTCCACATCCTTTTTGAAGGGAGGCCTCCAGAACTGCACACAAGACTCCAGGTGCGGCCTGACCAATGCAGTGTACATTGGGACTATGACATTTTGCGATTTGGATGTTATGCCTCTGTTGATACACCCCAAGATCGCATTAGCCTTTTTTGCCGCTGCATCACGCTGGGTGCTCATAACGTTTGGTCCACCCTCACTCCAAGATTTCATTCACACACACACTGCTGCTGCTCAGAAGTGTATCCCCCATCCAGTATGCGTCTTCCTCTTTTTTTGTTACCCAGATGCAGAACTCGGCACTTTATCCTTGTTAAATTGCCTCTTGTTCACATCTGCCCACTTTTCCAGCGTGTCCGGTGTCCAGATAGTGCATGTGAAGCATTGAGACACCGGGGAGTGAGCTGTGTGCGTGCTCAGCCGCTCCAGCCTCCCCCCCCATCATGGTGGAAACAACTACCCACCAGAAGCCACGGCAATCACAACTCTGGACCCGAGGAACCGGGCTTTGACTTTCAAAAGCTTCCATGCTGAAAACCTTGTTCGTCTCTAAGGTACTACTTAGGGTTGCCAAGTCTTTTTTACTCACCGGCGGGGGAGCGTTTGCTCGGTCCGGGAGCAGCCCGCGGACGTGCGTGCGCCGCCAGAACGTCACAGGAAGTGACGCACGACGTAGAGCACGTCGGGGGCGTGGCCCAGATCGTGGGGGGGACCATATGGTTCCCCCCCACGATCTGGGCCACGCCCCCCAACGTGCTCTACGTCGTGTGTCACCTCCAGTGTCACATCTACAGGGAGAGCAAACTAATTGATGCGGCGGCCAGATCGCTCGCTCACAACTTTAATGCCGGGAGCTCACAAAGTAGGATCCTTGCTCACAGGACTCCACAGCTTAGAGGGAGCATTGCTCGGGGGATCCATAATGAAAAACCTGGCCCCAGCTTGCTAGAAATCTACTGGGAGCTGGACAGCTTGCTTGGGCCACAAGATGAAGCCACCACTCCGGTTCCTTTTGGATTTTAACTTCTGGTACGGTAAAACTCCAGAGCACGACGGAAGACAGGAGGGCCTGGCGTGATGTGGTCCGTGGGGTCGCGAAGAGTCAGACTCAACTGTGCGACTGAACAACAACAACAAAGAGGCCCCACCATTACACACAGCCCCCCCCCCCCCAGCTCCTGGAGAATCT
>NW_015167617.1:200100-207584 GCF_001447785.1 Gekko japonicus
CCACCCACCCACCCCCTTTGAAAAGGGCTTTCATCTCTGCCTTTAGCTTCATTATGTCACAGTACACCCCCGCTCAACCCCAGCACTGTTGTTGCTGGCTTTACAGGCCTCTGAGCACCCAGCAGCCTCTTACAAAGGTCCCCCTCCTACACCTTTCCCTTCCTTTTCTGAACCCAGACCCCTGGCACCCTTTGCAAGGTGGGTTCTCCTATTTGGAGACTTCTTGTCTTTTCTTTTATTCCTTCTTATCTCTCTGTTCCGGCTACAAACACGTTCCCATTAGAGGCAAATCTTCCTGCTCTTGTGGTGAGAGGGGGAGAGAAGGGTAAGGTCTCCGGGCTCCGTCCTACATCCTAACATCCATTAGCATTGGGAAACGTGCACAAAAGGGCAGCTGAAATGAGTAAGGGGATGGAACGCCTTCCCTATGAAGAAAGGTTAGAGAGGTTAGGGCTCTTTAGCTTGGAGAAACGAGGACCGAGGGGTGACAAAAGAAAAAGGTACTTTTCTCCCTTTCTCACAGTACTAGAGCTCGTGGGCACTCAATTAAATTAATGAGCAGTAGGCTTAAAGGTAAAGGTAACGGTTTCCCTTGCTCGAAAGCCAGGCGAATCTGACTCTAGAGGGCGGTGCTCATCTCCATTTCCAAACCGAAGAGCCAGCGGTGTCCGAAGACGTTTCCGTGGTCATGTGGCTAGCATGACTAGACGCCGAAGAACACGGAACACAGTTCCCTTCCCACCGAAGCGGTACCTATTTATCGACTTGCAATTCCTTGCTTTCAGACTGCTAGGTTGGCAGGAGCTGAGGTCAGAGATGGGCGCTCACTCCATCCTGCGGCACTCGCGTCTCGAACTGCAAAACTACCGACCTTCCGGTCTGCAGCTCAGCATCTTAACCACTTGAGCCACCACGGCCAGTGTTCCCTCTAAGCTGAGTTAGGGTGAGCCAGCTCACAGTTTTTTAGCCTCCGTCTCACACATTTTTATCTCAGCTCAGGAAGGAGGGCTCCACAGCAAACTAATGTATGCAGCAGCCAAATCGCTTGCTCACAACTTGAATGCCAGCAGCTCACAAAGGAGAATTTCTGCTCACGAGACTCCACAGCTTAGAGGGAACATTGACCACGGCCCCTGTAGTAGGCTTAGAACAGATAAAAAGGGAGTACATCTTCACTCAAAGAGCCATTAACACGCGGAAAATCAGCCTCAGTAATGAGACAGGAAACCTAGGTTTCGATTCAGTCCAAGAGGATGCATCATCTTGAGCTTCATTATTAGTTGCAATTCAGCAGTCTCTCTATCTACCGGTAATCTGTTATCACTTCACTCTCCAAGATATAATGACAGATGGACTCACATTCTAGTTGTATCTGAAGAAGTGAGCGGTGTGACTTGCAAAAGCTCCTACCCTGCAACATTTTATGAGTCTTTAAGGTGCTACTGGACTCTTGCTCTTTTCTACTGCTACAGACAGACTAACACGGCTTGCCATCTCATTATTTGCTTATAAAATGCTTGCTCTTTGGGAACTCTCTTCTCTTCTCACAGGGGACGGGGGTGGGGGTGGGGAGAAGAACAACACAAAAATCCCGTCCCAGCAGCTGAAGAGAAGCAGTCAGGATGTAAATTAGGCATAATTGCAGCTAAATGCACAATTACACTCAAAGTCAGTTAGGCAGGGATCAGAATAGTAACATAATTACTCCAGGCAGAGAGCTCAGCTTTCTAGCTAAATGACGCGAAACTTTGGGGAATGACCCCCCCCCCCCAATAACAGCTACAGAGAGTTCAAATGGGGAAGGGTTACTTCCCTGGAAAATTTGGACACTTGCAGATTACAGAAGCTATCCTAGGGAATGCCTGTAATATTCAGCCAGCACTGAGAAAATGCCTTCAGGTCAGGCAGTGCGCCGCGGTGGTCAATAGCTGGCTTGGTGAGGGGCACCCTTCCCTGCCCCCCCCTTCAGAAATGCCTCACGGGTGTCAACACAAAGATTCATCTCGGTCAGCGCCCTGTGCTTGACAGGAGCCAGTCGGACCCTTTTGGAAACTCACAAACCAAGCAGGGATGCAATGCCCCTTCCTGCCCCCCAGAAAAGAACGAATTGCAGAATTCCCCAGCACCCAGACTGAATAAGGCACCTGTCACGGGTCAGGTGGGGTGTCACCCGACGCTGCCACCACTCTGGAATTAGGATCCCTTGAGAAGGCCCGGAGCACACTCACAAGACCTTTAGACCTCCCTTTTGGCCGAATAATAGGCGTGAGGAAATATACATGTTTGGTGTTGTGGTTAAGAGCGGCAGACTCTAATCTGGGAGAACCAGTTTTGATTCCCCACTCCTCCACATGCAGCCAGCTGGGTGACCTTGGGTCAGTCACAAGTTCTCTCAGAGTTGTTCTCTCAAGAGCAGTTCTCCGGAGAGCTCTCTCAGCCCCACCTACCTCACAAGGTGTCTGTTGTGAGGAGGGGAAGGGAGAGGAGACTGTAAGCCGCTCTGAGACTCCTTCAAGTAGTGAAGGGTGGGGTATAAAAAAACCCAACTCTTCTTCTACATGCCAAGCAGATGCTCTACCACTAAGCACAGAGAGCCAGTTTGGTGTAGTGTTTAGGAGCGCGGACTCTAATCTGGGAGAACCGGGCTTGATTCCCCACTCCTCCTCCACATACAGCTGCTGGCGTGACCTTGGGTCAATCACAAATTCTTTCAGAGCTGTTCTCTCAGCAGCAGTCCTTTCAGAGCTCTCTCAGCCCCACCTACTTCACAGGGTGTCTGTTGTGGGGAGGGGGAGGAGGAGGAGGAGGAGGAGGAGATTGGATTTATTCCCCGCCCTTCACTACCCAAAGGAGTCTCAGAGCAGCTTACAAACTCCATTCCCTTCCCCTCCCCACAGCAGATACCCTGGGAGTTAGGTGGGGCTGAGAGAGCTCTTTCCAGAACTGTCCTTGAGAACATCTCTGACAGAACTATGGCTTGCCCAAGGTCATCCAGCAGCTGCAAGTAGAGGAGTGGGGAAGCAAACCGGGCTCTCCCAGATCAGAGTCCGCGCACTTAACCATTATAACAAACTGGAGGAGGAGCAGGAGAAGGAGGAGATTGGGTTTATTCCCCGCCCTTCACTACCCAAAGGAGTCTCAGAGCGGCTTACAAACTCCTTTCCCTTCCCCTCTGCACAACAGACACCCTGAGAGGTAGGCGGGGCTGAGAGAGCTCTGACAGAAACTGCTCTTTTTCAAGGACAGCTCTTATCAGAACTATGGTAAGATGGTAAACTGCTCTGAGATTCCAAATGAACGGAGAGGTATAAATCTAACTCTTCTTCCGTTCTACTGCAGACCAACACGGCTTCTGTCTGGAACTAGTTCCAAATTAATCTCCCCATGTTGAACCTGCAACACACATCCGATTGCACGGGCACTGGAGAGACATGACTAAAAATGCATCTGCCAACGGCCACCCTCATAACTTTAATGAGTTGGCAGAAAAACGGGTGTCATCTAAAAGAGGATCTGGAAAGCTGACAAGAGGCGCACAAATTCTCCACGCTTCTTGCTGGGAAACTGATTTTCTGCTAGGATGCCCACCGAGAAGACAACCACCTCCCAAAATCCCAGAGCCTAAAAGCAGTTGGGAGGGGGCGGGGGGGGGGGGAGGGCTGCCTGCCTCTTTGGCCTTCCCATGAAATTGCACAGAGAGAATTTCAGAGGGGAGCCCAGAAGAAATGTGCTTTTGAAAGTCAACGCACCCTTTCATTAGAAGGGTAGCACCGTTCCTCCAACAGCCACATGGACTGCCTTCTGCATCGACAGTTTGGAAAGGAGTCTGGCCCCAGGAAAAGCCACTGGCTGCAATTGACGTAGAAGAAGTGATTGGATTTGTACCCCACCCTTCACTACTCGAAGGAGTCTCAGAGTGGCTTACAGACTCCTTTCCCTTCCCCTCCCCACAGCAGACACCCTGTGAGGTAGGCTGGGCTCAGAGAGCTCTTTAGAGGAACACTCTTGAGAGAACAGCTCTGAGAGAACTTGTGACTGACCCAAAGTCACACCAGCAGCTGCGTGTGGAGGAGGACTGGGAGAATCAAACCCGGTTCTCCCAGATTAGAGTCTGCACACTTAACCACTACACCAAACTGGTGAAAGATAGACAGACAGACAGAAAGAAAGAGAAGGAAGGAAAGAAGGAAAAAGAAGAGATTGGATTTATACCCCACCGTTCACTACCCAAAGGTGTCTCAGAGCGGCTTACAAACTCCTTTCCCTTCCCCTCCCCACAACAGACACCCTGGGAGGCAGGTGGGGCTGAGAGACCTCTGGCAGGAACTGCTCTTTTTCAAGGACAGCTCTTGTCAGAGCTACGGCTTGCCCAAGGTCATCCAGCCAGGTGCAAGTGGAGGAGTGGGGAATCAAACCCGGTTCTCCCAGATTAGAGACCGCACACTTAACCCCTACACCAGACTGGAGAAGAAGAACAGGAGGAGGAGGAGGAGGAGGAGATTGTATTTATACCCCGCCCTTCACTACCCAAGGGAGTCTCAGAGCGGCTGACAAACTCCTTTCCCTCCCCCTCCCCCTCCCCACAACAGACACCCTGTGAGGCAGGTGGGGCTGAGAGAGCTCTGGCAGAAACTGCTCTTTTCCAAGGACAGCTCTGACAGAACTACGGCTTGCCCAAGGTCACCCAGCAGCTGCAAGTGGAGGAGTGGGGAATCAAACCCGGTTCTCCCAGATAAGAGTCAGCGCACTTAACCACAACACCAAACTGGCATGAAAAATTCCAGGTCGATAGGTAACGGCAAAGAGCTAAGTACAACACAGGTGTTCCCACCACGGGAAACTGACCTCACCCAACCTTTCTGCACCTTCCCAGGTCCACCAAGCCAGGCATGCATTCTTAAGGGACTAGAAATCTATTCTCCTTTTAAAGGGGAAATGTCAGAAGTTCATGCACATTTGTGAGCATACCACGCCAGTCAGAGAACAGACAAACTATGTTACTTCTGGGCCTCACCATGGCTCTATGCTTCCCACAAATTCACCCTAGTTGTCACCAGTGTTCCCGCCCACCAGTGTTCCCTCTAAGCTGAGTTTGTGTCAGCTAGCTCACAGTTTTTTAGCCTCCGGCTCACACATTTTTGTCTTCGCTCAGGAAGGATGGGCTCCACAGCAAACTAATTGATGCAGCAGCCAAATCGCTAGCTCACCGCTTTAATGCCAGTAGCTTGCAAAGCAGAATTTTTGCTCACAAAATTCCACATGCCAAGCAGATGCATTAGAGGGAGCATTGGTTGTCACCTGGTTTGTTCTTCCTTAGCTTCTCTTAGTGGGATCCTTTATGGATCGTGCAGATCATGAGCAACTGAACACATGCACATATGAAAACCCATGAAGCTACCTTACACTGAATCAGACCACCGGTCCATCCAGGGCAGTCTTAAGTCTATTCAAACTGGCAGCGGCTCTCCAGGGTTCCAGGCAGAAGTCCCTTCACGTCACCTGCTAGCCAGGCCATCAACTGGAGGTGTCAGAGATTGAACCTGGGACCTCCTGCATGCCAAGCAGAGGCTCTTCCGCTGACCCCCTTTACAGCTCTCCGGGGTCTCAGGCGGAGGTCTTTCCCATCCCCTCCTGCCTGGTCCTTTTTAACTGGAGGTGTCAGAGATTGAACCTGGGACCTTCTGCATGCCAAGCAGAGGCTCTTCCTTCGAGACACAGCCCCTTTTTACAGCTCTCCAGGGTCTCAGGCTGAGGTCTTTCCCATCACCTCCTGCCTGGTCCTTCTTAACTGGAGATGCCGGGGACTGAACCTGGGACCTTCTGTATGCCAAGCAGATGCTCTACCACTGAGCCACAGCCCCTCTTTACAGCTCTCCAGGGTCTCAGGCTGAGGTCTTTCCCATCCCCTACTGCCTGGTCCTTTTTACCTGGAGATGCTGGGGACTGAACATGGGACCTTCTGCATGCCAAGCAGATGCTGTTCCGCTGAGCCGCAGCCCCTTCTCCCTAAATGATGCTGCCTTATCCTGAGTTAGACCCTCAGTCCATCAAGGTCAGTCTTGTCCACTCAGACTGGCAGCGGCTCTCCAGGGTCGCAGGCTGAGGTCCCTTCACATCACCTGCTATCTGATCTGCTCAACTGGAGATGCCGGGGATTGAACCTGGGACCTTCTGCATGCCAAGCAGATACTCTACCACTGAGCCACAGCTCCTCCCCCATCCTTGGTCCATCAAGGTCAGTATTGTCTACCCAGACTAACAGTGGCTCTCCAAGGTCCCATGAAGAGAACATAAGAGAAGCCAGTGTTGGATCAGGCCAAAGGCCCATCCAGTCCAACACTCTTGTGTCACACAGTGGCCAGAAATACCAGGTGCCACCAGGAGGTCCAGCAGTGGATCCAGGATACTAGGAGCCCTCCCACTGCTGCCCCCCCCCAAGCACCAAGATGACAGAGCATCCCTTGCCCCAGAGTCCCTATCTATACCTTGTGGCTAAGAGCCACTGATGGACTTCTGCTCCGTATGCTTATCTAATTCCCTCTTGAAGCTGTCCATGCTTGTAGCCGCCGCCAGCTCCCGTGGCAGTGAATTCTATGTGTTAATTCCATGTGTTAATCACAGTGTTCCTTCACATCACCTGCTACCTGATCCTTTTAACTGGAGAGGCCGCAGATTGAAACTGGGACCTTCTGCATGCCAAGCGGAGGCTCTGCCGCTGAGCCACGGCCCGTCCCCAACTGGAAGCCAGCTTGCAGGTCACGCAGCATTGTTAAGAAGTGGGCTTGTTCTCAGCGAGCCAAGAGACTGATTTTAAAAAGAGCCAGACAAAGAGATGGAAACGGGGGCAGCGCTGGCTGAACTGCAACAGCGAGGCTGGGAAACGCACAACGAAAATGGGCTTTGTGTGAAAGAGGCCCTGGGGCTGCCAGATGTTCCCCCTCCTCCTCCTCCAGCACAAAGCCAGCCCCTGGGGACTGGAGAGGAGGCAGAGAACAGAAAAGAGGAGCCAAAGCAACACTCTTGTTTGAAAGGCTAAAATCAGGGCTCTCTAGAGTCAGCGTGGTTGAGTGGTTAGCGTTGGGCCAGCATCTGGGAGACCCAGGTTCGAATCCCCACTTTAGCCACGGAAGCTTGCTGGGCGACCGTGGGCCGGTCACACTCTCTCGTCCTAACCTACCTCACAGGGTTCTTGCGAGGATAAAAGGGAGGACAGGAGAATAAGAAGCTCTTTTAGTTCCCCGTTGGGGAGAAAGGCACGGGGGACAAGTGAATTAAATAAAGAAAGAAAAGTAGGTGGATCTGCAGCTACTCAGGACAGCCTATTATACCACTGGCAATACGAAGAGAACGTAAGAGAAGCCCACGTTGGGTCAGGCGAATGGCCCACCCGGTCCAGTACTCTGTGTCACACAGAGGACAAAACTACCAGGTGCCATCAGGAGGTCCACCAGTGGGGCCAGGACACTAGGAGCCCTCCCACTGTC
>NW_015167617.1:207682-209621 GCF_001447785.1 Gekko japonicus
CCCCCGGGGGGGCCGGGCCACATGGACCCCCCCCCCGTGCCCCCCCCCCCCAGCACCAAGAATACAGAGCATCACCTGACCCAGAAAGAAATGTGTTCCATCTAGACCTTGCGGCTCAGAGCCACTGATGGACCTCTGCTCCAGATGTTGATCCAATCCCCTCTTAAAGCTGTCTATGTCTCAGAATGAAGTCCCATCGCTCAAACTTTGGCTGGACCCAATAACGCTTCTCCCTCTATGACATCCCAGCTCTTCCAATGAAGATGCTGTTGAGAACACCTGCTTATGTTGAGCCTTTATTATGTATTTAGGGCATTCTTATCCTGGGCACGGGGGCTGCAGTGGCTCAAGTGGTTAAGACGCTGAACTGCAGACCGGAAGGTCTGTAGCTCGGCAGTTCGAGACCCAAGTGCCGCGGGACGGAGTGAGCTCCCGTCTCTGGCCCCAGCTCCTGCCAGCCTAGCAGTTTGAAAGCAAGAAACTGCAAGTAGATAAACAGGTACCACTTTGGTGGGAAGGGAACAGCGTTCCGTGCGCCTTAGCGTCTAGTCATGCCGGCCACATGACCACAGAAACGTCTTCGGACAGCGCTGGCTCTTCTAGCTTGGAAACGGAGAGGAGCACCGCATCCCTAGAGTTGGATTCGACTGGCTTTTGAGCAAGGGAACCTTTACCTTTACCTATCCTGGGGATACCCCAAAAAGCTCAGGGCGCTGCACATATGGTTCAGCCCTGCTTGTCTTAGCCTCACAACAATCCTGTGAGGCAGGTCAGGGTGAGAAAGAGCGACTGGTTGAAGTGAGCTTCACAGGGGGTGGGGATCTGGAACTGATTCTCCTTGGCCCTTGGTGCGGCACGCTACACCATCTCCCCGCTCACAACAACATTTTGGAGTTAAGTTCCAAGCCATATGATCCAAGAGCCCAGGTATTCAACAGGTTCTGGAGCGAAACCCTGGGAAGCAACCCAAACATATGTACTCTCGTGAGACTGGGCTGAAGGGGAGAGGTACTATCTGCTGACGGAGCAGGTGCTTTGCATGTATGGCGTCTCCAGTCCGAGGAGGAGGAGATTGGATTTATACCCCACCCTTCACTCGGAGTCTCAGAGCATCTTACAAACTCCTTTCCCTTCCCGCAACAGACACCCTGTGAGGTAGGTGGGGCTGAGAGAGCTCTTTCCAGAACTGTCCTTGAGAGAACGGCTCTGACAGAACTATGGCTTGCCCAAGGTCACCCAGCAGCTGTGAGTGGAGAAGTGGGGAATCACACCCGATTCTCCCAGTTTAGAGTCTGCGCACTTAACCACTACACCAAACTGGCTCTCATGAAAGACCTCCGGTAGCAAATGGGAAAAATCTCTCTCTGCATGAGTCCCTGGACAACCCCCAGCAAGACGGAACAACCACCCAATTTAGAATAAAGTGGCTTCAGATGCTCATGGGTACATGAGCATGTAGTAGAGATGGGACTATATAGATTTTTCCTCTTTTTGATTATTCATATTTCTCTGGATACTATAGGCTTATTATAGATCTAATGTTTTATTGGAATATAATGAAGGCCTAGTATATAGAAGGCCTCTCTTCTTTGTGGGTCAAGGGGGATTTTTCCTAGTTGCTGTTAACAGACAAGACACAGAAGACATTCTTTTGGCACAAAAGTAGGTATAAGGTTCATGGTTCTAATTGTTTAGGTTACAATGGATCTTTTCCTGGGTATCAGAGAACAACACTTTTGTTTGGGTGAGAACAGGCCTTGGCCGATATGACTTAGGTTATGTCAAGTAAATATGTGACGCTATTGCATAGGCACACCTTTCTTACATTTGAGCTAGGGGAACTCATTAGCATAACTGTTGTTTGTTTCTGTAACCAATTATGCCCTTTGAATATTATTCCCATGATGATGATATGATGATGTCATTTTAAGTATTTAGC
>NW_015167617.1:210201-230081 GCF_001447785.1 Gekko japonicus
CACGAGGAGGCAGAAGAGGGAGGGGTAAGTTGCTTCCTCCCTGCCTCTCCCCACCCCTGCCTGCCTGGGGCCAGGGAGGGCCTTCGCGGGGCTTCCTCGCACTCCCGCCGGCCTTGCAGGTCCACCGCCGGGCCCCTCATGGGGCTCGGCAGTGGAGCTGCAAGACCGGCGCTGGCGGCCGGGACCGTTGGGGGCGGGGTGTGTGGCCTTATGACACACTTCCGGTGATGTCAGGGGGTGTGGCATATGCTAATGAGTTATGCTAATGAGTTCCCCTAGCTCTTTTTCTACGAAATGACTCCTGGTTCTGTCTACTCTGTCTGACAGCTGCTCTCCCGGGTCTCAGGCTGAGGTCTTCCACGCTGCCTAATACCTGGTCCTTTCAACTGGAGATGCCGGGGACTGAACCCAAGACCTTCCGTGTGCCAAGCAGGGGTTCTGCCACTGAGCCACGGCCCCTCCCCACTTGTGGACATACTGAGTAAATATTTCCGTGCCCGTGAAACTGCATTTTACACCACCTGCGATGGAAAAGATCTGAAAGTGCTCTGCAAAGACGTCGACAGCAGCACAGCCAGCTGCTGAAAAGCAGGCTGAAATAGATCAAACCGTTCTGGGGGAAAGAAAAGGACACAATGCATGCTGAAAATGGCCATGAAAATGTTCCAGCTCGGCGGTCCCACCTCCTGCCCCGAAAGAAAAGGCACAGGGCAGAAGGGGAGATCCAGCACACTTCCCCCCTCCCCCCCATCCTTTCCCACCCTCTCGATTTTGCGCTGAATGAGAAGCGTCAAAGAAGGCCGAGGCGGAAACGGCTGCAGCAGCCAGACTGTTACTGGAACGCAGCTCGGATAATTGGGTTTTATGTCCAAATCGCCAGAAGTAATTAGGCTTGGCAAAAAGCGCCTCGCAGATGAAGACCAGGCAGCGGAGCGAGTGGGAAATCGGGAGCCCGATATGGCCACAAAGAGCCTCTTCCGGACGTTCTGGGGCTCAAGCCGGCCTTGGTACGGACCCCTGCCCCGAGGGCACCGCCCTGAGATGACATCCTCAGCACAGGTTCACTCCGCGGCTCAGAGACGGACAGCCGTCTTGAAGCAGGAATTCATGAGAGGGGAACAGCTCTTCCCCCAACGCTCTGGGGAGTCCCACTCAACCACTTCACCATGCAAACCATGAAGAGGACAACAACATCACCCTGACCTGGATAGCCCAGGAAAGCCCGATCTCGCTGTCAGATCTCAGAAGCTAAGCAGGGCTGACTCTGGTTGGGATAAGAACATCAGAGACGCCAATGTTGGATCAGGCCAAAGGCCCATCCAGTCCAACACTCTGTGTCACACAGTGGCCAGAAATACCAGGTGCCACCAGGAGGTCCACCAGTGGGGCCAGGACACTAGAAGCCCTCCCACTGCTGCCCCCCCCCCAAGCACCAAGATGACAGAGCATCACTTGCCCCAGAGCCCCTATCCATACCTTGTGGCTAAGAGCCACTGATGGACCTCTGCTCCATATGCTTATCTAATTCCCTTTTGAAGCCGTCCATGCTTGTAGCCGCCACCACCTCCTGTGGCAGTGAATTCCCTGTGTTAATCACTCTTTGGGTGAAGAAGGACTTCCTCTTATCCGTTCAGCAATTTCATGGAGTGCCCACAAGGAGTTCTTGTATGGTGAGAAAGGGAGAAAAGTACCTCTTTCTCTACCTGCTCTTTCCCATGCATAATCTTATAAACCTCGATCATGACACCCCTCAGTCGTCGTTTCTCCAAGCTAAAGAGCCCTAAGCGCCTTAACCTTTCCTCATAGGGAAAGTGTTCCAACCCTTTTATCATTCGAGTTGCCCTTTTCTGCACTTTTTCCAAAGCTATAATATCCTTTTAAAGTTGTGGTGACCAGAATTGTATTCCAAATGCCGTCAGGAGGTCCAGCAGTGGGCCAGGACATTAGAAGCCCTCCCACTGTTGACCCCCTCCCCAAGCACCAATTCTCTGGAGGTCTCTGGAGGCCAGAGGCAGGCGATCAAGCCACTTCTCCGAATGTCCATCTTTCGGGTATGTTGTAGGGCTATTTTTCGGCTGTGCTCCTGCAGAGTGCAGTGGGTTGGACTAGATGACCTGCAAGGTCCCTTCCAACTCTAACATTCTATGATTCCTCCATGCCCAGTAGGAGTCGCCAGAGGTCGCCATGACTTCCAGGCACAGGCAGTTTGGTGTAGTGTTTAGGAGCGCGGACTCTAATCTGGGAGAACCAGGTTTGATTCCCCACTCCTCCACACGCAGCTGCTGGTGTGACCTTGGGTCAGTCACAAGTTCTCTCAGACTTGTTCTCTCAAGAGCAGTCCTTGAAAGAGCTCTCTCAGCCCCACCTACCTCACAGGGTGTCTGTTGTGGGGAGGGGGAGGGAAAAGAGATTGTAAGCTGCTCTGAGACTCGAAGTGAAGGGCGGGGTACAAATCCAATCTCTTCTTTTCTTCTTCCTCTTCTCACACACACACACACACACACACACAAAGAATACAACAACGCCGTCGTTTTGTGTTCCCTTTGGGGAGAAAGGGTGAGGCAAGGTTCCCCCACATGGGGCCCACCCTTACAAAAAATGGGAAGGGCCTTATAGGTTACCATTGCCCTCAGTCAAATGAAAGGATTTCCCATGGATGCAATAGCAGCAGCGGCCACAGTGACAATTAGAGACCCCAGCGTCAGTGTTCCCTCTAAGCTGAGTTAAGTGTGAGTTAGCTCACAGTTTTTTAGCCTCCAAGTCACACATATTTTTTTTAAATAGGTTTTTATTTTTTAAAGACAAAACAAACATGTAAGTAAATGGGGGGGGATTTCTCTTCCATTTGTATCTTTAACAAAGTCATGCCTAAATTATAATAAATTTCTATGTTTCACCTTATATCATTAAAAGCATTATCTGCAAAAGTATCAAGTTTTTACTATATATGTCCTAAGCAAGTTTAGATGTCTATATTGTTTACTTAACGCAATCTTCAAACCAATTATAAAATCTTGCCCATGTATCTTCGAATATAGTTTCTGGTTTTCCTTTCGGGATTAAAGTTAGTTTGTCCATTTCACGATAGGGCTCACACATTTTTGTCCCAGCTCAGGTAGAATGGCTCCAGAGCAAACCAATTTATGCAGCAGCCAAATCAATCGCTCACAACTGTAATGCCAGGAGCTCACAAAGTAGAATTTTTACTCACAGAACTCCACAGCTTAGAGGGAGCATTGCCCACCTTTAAAGAGACTTTTCACGTTGCCCTCATTTTTTTTTTGGGGGGGGGGGAAGGCTTGAAGGTTAATGAGGCCTTTCGAAAGCTTGATCGAGCCACTCCAACTGCGGAAGGACCCAGGTAAAAACAGCTAGGCACATCTATCAAGAAATCCCCGGAAAAGAAGAGCAAAGACTGGGGTCAGTAATCGGAGGCCACCTGACTTGGGGGGGGGGTCACGACCCCCCTCCTCAATCCCCCCCCCTGTGGAGCAGCCTGCAGCTGATCGGGGAGACATGAAAAGCATGGCCTGCTGCAGAAGATAATCTTTGGAGGGTTTCAAATCCCGGCCCTGGCTCAGAGAAGGGCATTTCATACAAGCACACGCTGGCGCCAACCACAGAGACTTCTGGGCAAATCAAAGTGGTGCCGGGCAGAGAAATCACCCCAGAACCGCGCAACCGGAGGCCACTAAGAGACCAAGGAGCGCGTGGGTGCTTACTGTCTCTGCTTTATCTTCCAGCTTTGCTATGACTCTCACGGGAAACCAATAAAAGATAAGAGCGTGACGCGGGGGGGGGGGGACAACGGAACAAACCCAGAAGATAAAATACACCCTTCAGATGAAATGGCCGTAAAATACACTGACGGTTTTTATTAAAAAGCCGTCATCGGCAAGCACAGAGGCGTTCGACAGGGAGATTTTACCTAAGAGCAGCCCAACTGGATCAGACCCAAAAACCATCCAAACCAGCATCTCACTGTGATGGGCCAGATGCCTTCAGGGAGACAAACAGGGTGGCAAGATCTCAGACGCTAAGCAGGACCAACCCTGGCAAGTACTTGGATGGGAGACCTCCAAGGAATGCCAGGGCTGGGAGGCGGGGGCAGGCAATAAGAAGCCACCTCTTTGAAATGCCCAAATCCCACGAGGGATCACCAGAAGTCAACCGTGACTTCCAGGCACACACATAAACACACGCACACAAAGCACGAAGGGGGGGGGGACTTCTTCAGATGGGAACTTCTTTGCAAGAAAAGGCGAAGGAGAACTATGAAACAGGAAAAAAGTTTGAGTCCAGGGGCACCTTTAAGACCAACTGAGTTTATTTCTGGGTATAATCTTTCGTGTGCATGCACACTTCTTCAGAGGAAGAAAAGCTTATCCCCAGAATTAAACGAAAGCTCATACCCAGAATTAAACGAAAGCTTATCCCCAGAATTAAACGAAAGCTTATACCCAGAATTAAACTTTGTTGGTGTTAAAAGGGCCACAGGGCTCAAACTTTGTTCTACTAATTCACAGGATCACCAGTTTGGTGTCGTGGTTAAGTGCGCGGACTATAATCTGGGAGAACCGGGTTTGATTCCCCACTCCTCCTCCACTTGCACCTGGCTGGATGACCTTGGGCAAGCCGTAGCTCTGGCACAGCTGTGCTTGAGAAAGAGCAGTTTCTCTCAGAGCTCTCTCAGTCCCACCGACCTCCCAGGGTGTCTGTTGTGGGGAGGGGATTGTAAGCCGCTCTGAGACTCCGAGTGAATGGTGGGGTATAAATCCAATCTCTTCTCTCTTCTTCTTCTTCTTCTTAAGTCAGAAGCAACGTGACGGTGCACAGCACACACAAAAGTTATCCCAGCCTGCCTTGAGCCAAGTGAGATATTCTCGTTCCCAGAAGCACCCCCGAGAACTCCCTGCCCTTGGCTCATGACGGGCCCGTTTTTCCTGCGGCCTCATTGCCCCCGCCTGCAGAGCGGGGAGGTGCAAAGAGCCAGACGCTCAAATGGAACCATTAAACCTGCCACCGAAGGCATGATTTCACCTCCCACAGGGGGGTTCTCGAGCTGGAAACGCGGCAGGGCATTAGCTGCCACAGGGAACCAGGCAGCATTAGCGCCGACTGCGCAGCCTCCCCGGGGATGCTCTGGGGAGGAATCTCAGGCAGAGACCAGAGCAGAGGAAACCAAAGCGACAAATCAAACTGGAGACCTCTTTAAACAGGAATACAGCAACACAAGGGACAGGGGACAGCTACTGGGACACACGGCTGCCTTTCGAACGACTGCCAGAATAAGAACAAAGTTGGAGTCTAGTCAGGCACCTCGAGGACCAACAAGGCTTAATTCTGGGTGTAAGCTTCCCTGTGCATGAGAAAGCTTAGACCCAGAATTAAACTTGCTGGTCTTAAAAGTGCCACTGGACTCAAACTTTGCTCTATTGCTTCAGACCAAGGGTGGCCAAACTTGCTTCACGTAAGAGCCCCACAGAGTAAATGTCAGATGTCTGAGAGCCGCAAGACGTGAACAAATATCACACGCATGTTTTTACTGGAAAATATGCAGATTTGCATTTTATTAACATTAAATGAGACTGCCAAAATAAAAACAAAAGGGGATAAAGACAGATATTGGTAATGATATTTATTTGTCCAATGATATTTATTTGTCTAAGAGAGAGAGAGGTCTAAAGAATGAAAGAGGTGGAAGGAAAGAGAGAAATGAGACAGAGAAACAAAGAAGGTAAATAGATGGGGAGGGAGAGGAAGGAAGGGAGAGAGAGAGAGAGAGAAAGGTGGAAAGAAAGAAAGAAAGAAAGAAAGAAAGAAAGAAAGAAAGAAAGAAAGAAAGAAAGAAAGAAAGAAAGAGAGAGAGAGAGAGAGAGAAACAAAGTAAATAGATGGGGAGGGAGAGGAAGGAAGGCAGAAAGAGAGAGAGAAAGAGAGAGAAAGGTGGAAAGAAAGAGGTGGAAGGAAAGAGAGGAGAGAAGAGAGAGAGAAACAAAGTAAACAGATGGGGAGGGGGAGGAAGGAAGGGAGAGAAAGAGAGAAAGGAAAGAGAAAGAGAGAGAAAGGTGGAAAGAAAAAAGAGGTGGAAGGAAAGAGAGGAGAGAGAAACAAACAAAGTAAATAGATGGAGACGGAGAGGAAGGAAGGGAGAGAGAAAGAGAAAGGAAAGAAAAAGAGAGAAAGGTGGAAAGAAAAAAGAGGTGGAAGGAAAGAGAGAAGAGAGAGAGAGAAACAAAGTAAATAGATGGGGAGGGGGAGGAAGGAAGGGGGAGAGAGAGAAAGAAAGGAAAGAGAGAAAGATGGAAAGAAAGAAAGAGGTGGAAGGAAAGAGAGAAGAGAGAGAGAGAAACAAAGTAAATAGATGGGGAGGGGGAGGAAGGAAGGGGGAGAGAGAGAAAGAAAGGAAAGAGAGAAAGATGGAAAGAAAGAAAGAGGTGGAAGGAAAGAGAGAAGAGAGAGAGAGAAACAAAGTAAATAGATGGGGAGGGAGACAAACCCCCCACACCCCCGAGCCAGCTGGCTTGGCACGGAGAAGGGATTTAAAGAGACAGATGCCTTCTCCAAGCCGGCTGGGGGGATGTGTGCTTTGAGAACACATTTAAAGTTAAAGTTCCTTTCTTTCTCTGCCCCCCGCCCCCACCTCAAGTCTACACAGGGAGGGGAACACTAGCTGGGGAAGGGAAGACCGATCAGGGTGGCATGCCTCCCTTTCGCTTTCCCAGCCGCCCTGCCGGGAGCCGCACAATATGTGTAGAAGAGCCACATGTGGCTCCCGAGCCACAGTTCGGCCACCCCTGCTTCCGACCGACACGGCTGCCCACCTGAACCTGCCAGAATAAGAGTGTGGCTGCATTCTGCAATCTGCACGGTGCGGGATCCCAAATGCACACACTCCCATGGCCAATGGGAAGGGGAAGCTTTATTCCGGCTGCTCAGGGTGCAGAATCACTTCCCTTCCCAAAGCACTTCCATGGCTGCCGGCCAACACGTTTCCACTCGGCCGCTTGGAGACAGTCCCAAAAGACCACCAGTGGTCACGTTTGTGCATTCCAATGGCCGCTGGGAAAACATGTATTTACTCCAACAGCTGTTCAGAAGGAGCCAGTGGGGCTGGATCCAGTGCAGCCGCTCGTCATCATCAGAAGAAGATTTCAGGAGCTGGACGAGAGTGCTACTGATGGAGGAAGGAATATGCCAGGTACAGCCCGATGGACGCCGATGACCATTCTCTGCCATTTAGTTTAGTACCTTCCCCTTTAGCAACTGACAACAGCTCAGACAAAGATACCCCCTTTCTCCCCTGCCCCCAAAGCCATCACGCCAGGGAGACCAGAAGAAGAAGAGGAAGAAGAAGAGGAGGAGGAAGAGATTGGATTTATATCCCGCCCTTCACTCAGTCTCAGAGCGGCTTACCATCTCCTTTCCCTTCCCCTCCCCGCAAGACACCCTTGTGAGGTAGGTGGGGCTGAGAGAGCTCTTGACAGAACTGCCCTTGAGAGAACAGCTCCGAGAGAACTTGTGACTGACCCAAGGTCACACCAGAAACTGCATGTGGTGGCGTGGGGAATCAAACCCAGTTCTCCCAGATTAGAGTCCGCGCTCCTAACCATGATACCAAACTGACCTGCCAGAAGAATATAACGAAAACGGGACCTTGGAAAGCTGTTTCCAGAACAGGATATAACACAAAAAAAATCTCTGAAGCCCGCAAAGGATGGCTTTGTTGGTGTTGATTCAGAAAAGAACGGGATAGTTGACTTTGGAGGGGAAATTCTGCAAGAAGAGCCACAGTGCGCATGTTTGAAGCAGGAGAATTACAAAAAAAAAAAGATAAAAAGCAGTGCAGGAATGGGAGTTTGGCTTTGCGCAGCCCAGATTATAACTAAGCGCTGCGGAAGAATGGATCCAATTTCACACTTACCAATGTTAGCTAAAAACAAGGCAGCATGTCGGATCCCAGAGATCCTTCCGATCACAGCAGCGTTCTCCCCTAGCACAAGGAACCTTCTGCTGATTCAGAGAACTCCTCTTAAGTTGGACGAGGGCTCCTTGCCTCAAAGGAAAGCACTGCTGGGCTCCAGAACGGATCGGTAGCCAGTGTACTTGCTGTAATATCAGGGTCATGTGCTCCCAACAGCTGGCCCCTGACCAGCTGTCTGGCCGGAGCGTTCTGCACTAGCTGCAGCCTCCCAACAATCTTCAAGGGTAGCCCCAAGTAGAGCACATTGCAGTAGTCCAGTCTAGATCACTAAGGCGTGGATCACTGTGGCTAGACCTGACTGACCCAGGAATGGATACAGCTGACGCACCAGCCAAAGCTGGGCAAAAGATAGTACTGCTCAACCTTGCAGGGCTGTCATAAGCGTACCAAGTTAGGGCATGTAAAGCATACTGAACATTGGAAGTGTCGTGTCAATGCTCTCAGTATTGCAGTGTATCACAACCTCCTTAAGTTGTTCTGTAAACTTCAGTATCTCACTCACTTCCCTATTGAGCCAGCAGATTTGCATCTGCATCTTTCCCCAGCAGGGCAAACCGTGGTTCCCTGGGGCAACTTTAGATCGAGAAACCAGCACAGACGATGAGGAAACCTTAAACACTCCTGGACATCAGACCACAGGCCTGATCTGAATCAGGGCCCCATGCACCTGATTTTCAGAACGAAATGCCGGGAACTCCCATTCCGAGAACTCTCAGTGCCTCGCCTGGTTTGGCCTGGAGGGACCAACATTCTTCCTGAGAGCCAGATTGGTGTTGTGGTTAAGAGCGTGGAGTCTAATCTGGGAGAACCCGGTTTGATTCCCCACGCCTCCTCATGCAGCTGCTGGTGTGACCTTGGGTCAGTCACAAGTTCTCTCGGAGCTGTTCTCTCAAGAGCAGTCCTCAAAAGAGCTCTCTCAGCCCCATCTACCTCACAGAGTGTCTGTTGTGTGGGGAAGGGAAGGGAAAGGAGATTGTAAACCTCTCTGAGACTCCTTCGGGTAGTGAAGGGCGGGGTATAAATCCAATCTTCTCCTCCCCTTCCTCTTCTTCTTCTTCCAAGGACAAAGGCGACTTCCATCCCTGACTCCCTGAGCTATAAAGGAGGACTTGCTAATTCCAACCATCTCATCACCAAGGCTGGTCCAAATGCTGCCTTTCTATCTAGGCCGCTCTCCTGGGAACGACAGCCCGGAAATAGGCCAGTTGTCTCCTGTGGGGGCCTGGAAGGAACTCAGCTAATGAGGAGAGCAGGCTGAAGAAACCAAAGAGCCGTCCAGCTGGATCGGACCAGCAATCCATCCACTCCCGCATCCTGCTTCACACAGCAGGCCGACCAGCTGCCCTAGTTCACCCCCAACCGACTCACACAGGAGGGGCTGCGGCCCAGTGGAAGAGCCTCTGCTTGAACATGCGGAAGGTCCCAGGTTCAATCCCCGGCATCTCTGATCAAAAAGATCGTTTAGTAGGTGACGTGAAAGCTGCAAACGGGGGCTATTCGGATGAGTCATAAAAATATAAGAAGAGCCCTGCTGGATCAGACAAATAGTCCATCCAGTCCAGACTCCCACCTCACACAGAGGCCAGCCAGTTCCTCTGGAGGGACGACAACAGGGCAGAGAGGCCGAGGCCTTCCCCTGAGAAGAACCTCAGAAGAGCCCTGCTGGGCCAGATCAGTGAGGGTCCATCCAGTCCAGCATCCTGTCTTCTCACACAGCGGCCAGCCAGTTCCTCTGGAGGGCCAACAACAGGGCACAGAGGCCACTGCCTTCCTAAAGACATCAGAAGAGCCCTGCTGGGTCAGACCAGTGAGGGTCCACCTAGTCCAGCATCCCGTCTCACACAGGGGCCAACCAGTTCCTCTGGAGGGCCAACAACAGGGCAAAGAGGCCGAGGCCTTCCCCTGATAAGAACCTCAGAAGAGCCCTGCTGGGTCAGACCAGTGAGGGTCCACCTAGTCCAGCATCCCGTCTCACACAGGGGCCAACCAGTTCCTCTGGAGGGCCAACAACAGGGCAGAGAGGCTGAGGCCTTCCCCTGAGAAGAACATAATAAGAGCCCTGCTGGATCAGACCAGTGAGGGTCCATCTAGTCCCGCATCCTGTCTCCCATAGTGGTCAATCGGTTCTTCTGGAGGACCAACAACAGGGCACGGAGGCCGAGGCCTTCCCCTGATGTTTTCTCCTGGCTCTGGGATTCAGAGGATTAATGCCTCTGAATGCGAAGGTTCCCCTCAGTCATCACCCTGGCTGGTAGCCCACTGATAACTCTCTCCTCCATGAATCTACCTAATCCCCTTTTAAAGCTGTTTATTCTTCTGGCCATCGATACACCCTCCGGCAGCGGATTCCACATTCTAATCCGCGAGGAGAACTGGATGCATCCAGCATGGGAAGAATCTTCGCCTTCATCTGTTCCGCACGCGTGTTTCCAGTTCTCCTGACTGCAGGGAGCAACCAGCAACCATGCCGGGCAAAGTCAAAGAAGGCAGAGCTGCTAAGCCCCCCAGCAGCCAATTAGCAGAAGTTCAAGCAACATAAGCAAACCTCATAAGAACCTAAGAGAGAAGCCAGTGTTGGATCAGGCCAAAGGCCCATCCAGTCCAACACTCTGTGTCACACAGTGGCCAGAAATACCAGGGGCCACCAGGAGGTCCAGCAGTGGGGCCAGGACTCCAGAAGCCCTCCCACTGTTGCCCCCCCTCCAAGCACCAAGAAAACAGAGCATCCCTTGCCCCCAGACTGAGAGCTCCTGTCTATAACTTGGGGCTAAGAGCCACTGATGGAGTTCTGCTCCATTGGCAAATAAGCATCATTTACAGCCTGCAACTTTCTCCGGTGCAGAAGCCCAACGTCCTCATCCAGTGGAGGGGATACCTCCGACTCCCGTGCACATGCCAGGCTTTGCAAAAAAACAACAACTGCTGAAGGAGGAAGTGGAGCAGAGACCCGGTTTGCCAAGTGCCAGAGAGTAAGGATTTGTGACTCCCCAGTGGATGGCCGCCAAGACACTCCCTTTCCCAGCACCAAAACTCACAAAACCCCAGGATCTCTCTCACACACAAACACAAATCAATCTCATAGGTGGCAATCTTTGCTCCATTACCTGGGAGTAAGTCCCATTCAACAGAGTCGGAATTACGTCTAGGTAAACAGGGCCAGTTCGGTGTAGCGCTTAAGTGCACGGACTCTAAACTGGGAGAACCGGGTTTGATTCCCCACTCCTCCACATGCAGCCAGCTGGGTGACCTTGGGCCAGTTACAAGTTCTCTCAGAGCTGTTCTTGAAAAGAGCAGTTTCTGTCAGAGCTCTCTCAGCCCCACTGGTTACCTCACAGGGTGTCTGCTGTGGGGAGGGGAAGGGAAAGGAGTTTGTAAGCTGCTCTGAGACTCCGAGTGAAGGGCGGGGTATAAATCCAATCTCTTCTTCTTCTTCTTCTAAACATGCCCTGAGCTGGATGGCCCAGGCTGGCCCGATCTCATCAGATCACGGAAGCTAAGCAGGGTCAGCTCTGGTCAGTAGAACCACAGAATCACAAAATCGTAGAATCACAGAGTTGGAAGGGACCTCCAGGGTCATCTAGTCTGACCCCCCTGCACAATGCAGGAAATTCACAACTACCTCCCCCACACACAAACACACGCCCAGTGACCACTGTTTCATGCGCAGAGGATGGCCAAAAAAATCCTCCAGAATCTTCAGCCAAACTGGCCTGGAGAAAAATTACTTCCTGACCCCAAAGCATTCCCCTGGGCGTGTAAGTCCTTGGATGGGAGACCCCCAAGGAAGTCCAGGGTTGCTACACAGAGGCAGGCAACGGCAGACCTCCTCTTTGAATGTCTCTTGCTTTGGAAAATCCCACGAGGTAGCTGTAAGTCAGCTGCGACTTGATGTGACTTTCCACCACCACCAAACCAAGCTAGCCTGATCTCCTCCGCTCTCAGAAGCTAAGCAAGGTCAGCCCTGGTTTGTACTTGGAGACACCCCCCCAAAAAAAGAAGCCCAGGGTTGCTCTGCAGGGGCAGGCAATGGCAAAGCCACCCCTGTTCATCCCTTGCCTTGAAGACCCTTGTCATGATCTGGGCTGTGCAACTAGAGAGGCCTAGCAGGCCCAAGGAGCCTGACTAGAAGTGGGAGGAGGCCAGGCCTACAACTCCCAGAAGCCCCTGAGAGGTTTTGGCGCCAAATTTAGCCAATCACAGAGAAAGGGGACTTGTAACGAAAGAGCTGGTACAGAAGACAGGCTGTTCTTTTCTTCCAAGAGGGCAGAGCCAGAAGGGAGGCTGCTGCAGGGAAGAGACCCTCACCCTGAGAGGACGGGTGAGCAGACTCAGGCCCACTGGAGACAGTGAGCTGGGGACTGTGAGTCTAGTCGCACTAGGGCATTTGGTTTCTTTTCTTTTCACCCCCTTACTGATACTGTTCTTGCACCTTGTTTGTTTCCCATATCGGGCTGACCTCCTGTAAAAATAAACCTTTCATTTGTTGTTCGCTCTGCCTGGTCCTCACGGCCAGGGCTATTTTTGGGCAGGAACGCACAGGAACGGAGTTCCGGCTGGCTCCCGAGTTGGCCACGCCCAGCAGGAACTCATTAGCATAACAGGCCACACCCAACAGCAGAAACTCATTCGGATTGGCTGCAATTAGGGGTGTGTGGCCTAACATGCAAAGGAGTTCCTGCCCTGGGTTTGGACAACAAACAAGGTAAACAGAATAAGAAGCAAAAGGTGGGTGTGGCTGGATGACCACACTTCTGGTAATGTGGGGGTGTGGTGTAATATGCTAATGAATGGCTCTGCCAGGGGTGTGGCCTAATATGCTAATATGTTTCTGCTGTTGGGTGTGGCCTGTTATGCTAATGAGTTCCTGCTGTGCTTTTTCTACAAAAAAAGCCCTGCTCACGCCTATTATTCGGCCAAACAAGGAAGGTCTGCAGGTCTTGGGAGGGTGCTCTGGGCCTTCTCAAGGGCTCCTGGAACCAGAGTGGTGGCAGCGTCAGGGGACACCCCACCTGAGCCGTGACAACCCCACAGGGTCAACTCGCCATACGTCGGCTGTGACTGGGCGGCGCACGGAATGGTGCCGAGGAGCAAGCGTCGCGGCACTTACCTTCACCAGGAAGTTCCCGTCTTTCTCCTGGGTGACCATGACCACCGAATCGTGGAGCTTCTCATCAAAGTGGACGTGGCTGGAAGGGCCCTCCACCGTCTGGTTTGGGGCAAAGCGGACACCCCCCACCTTGGGCTTCGTGCCTGCGGGAGGAAAAGCAAAGCGGCAGACGGGTTACTATGGGCCACCTGCAGATCTGGGGGACGGTCTCTTAGCAGCCAGGGGAGACAGCAAGGGCAGGTCGATGGTGCAGGGAACTAACAGCTGGCTTGGCCTCGGGAAGAACAACCCGGGAGTCTCGAGAGGGTTGCCACCAGTCTTCAGACGTGGCCTGGGGATCCCCTGGAATCATTACCCATCTCCGGACTACAAAGATCAGTTCCCCTCGAGCAAACCGCTGCTTTGAAGGGAACGCTGGATGCAGTGTTCCCTCAAAGCTGAGTTGGTGTGGGCTAGCTCACAGGTTTTTAGCCTCCGGCGCACGTATTTTTGTCTTTGCTCAGAAGGAGGGCTCCAGAGCAAACTAATTTATGCAGTGGCCAAATTACTCGCTGTCATGATCTGGGCTGTGAAAGCATGGCCTAGCAGGCCTAGGAAGCCTGTGTAGCAGTGGGAGGAGGCTAGGCCTACAACTCCCAGAAGCCCCTGGGAGGTTTTGGAGCCAAAATTGACCAATAGGAAAAAGAGGAGGGCATGGAATAAAAGATCTGGGGCAGCAGGAAAAGCTGTTCTTCTTCCCAGAGGGCAGAGCCAGAAGGAAGGCTGCTGCAGGGGAGAGACCCTCATCCTGAGGGAAGGTCTCTCCTTCCCTCAGATTAGCCAGGGACAGGATATATTTAGACGTGTTGGGGCATTTGATTTCTTTTCTTTTCACCCACTTACTGTTATTATTCTGCACCTTGTTTGTTTGACCTCCTATAAAATAAACTATTTTCCTTGTACTCTGTCTGGTCCTCACGCCTATTATTCGGCCAAAAGGGAGGTCTGAAGGTCTTGGGAGGGTGCTCTGGGCCTTCTCAAGGGATCCTAAATCCAGAGTGGTGGCAGCGTCAGGTGACGTCCCACCTGAGCCGCGACACTAGCTCACAACTTTAATGCCAGTAGCTCACAAAAATAGAATTATTGCTCACAAGACTCCACCACTTGGGGGGGGGCATTGGCTGTATGGCATTATACCACTCTTGAGTCCCCTCCCCGAACCCTGCCACACCCAGGCTCTGTCCCTAAATCTCCAAATGTTTCCAACACTGAGTTGGCAAACCTACAGTCTGAGCTTGGCGGCACCCGAGTCGCCAGCCATTCGCCGAGAGACTCTCCAAAGATGGAGAAAGGCGGGTCGACAAATATTTCCAATGAATAAACTGGCAAGAAGAGGCATTCACATTTATTTATATCCCACTTTCTCCCCTGTTGGGACTCAAAGCAGACTTCAAAACATGGTTCTCCCCTCCTCTGTTTTCTCGCAACATCAGCCCTGTGAGGTAGGCCAGGCTGAGAGCTTGTGATGGGCCCAAGGTCACCCTGTGAGATTCCAGGGTAGAAATGGCCATTCAAACTAACATCCCCCAAAATCCCAGCCCAACACCCTATCCCACTACACCACACAGGGTCTTAGGAGGAGATGGGATTAATTAAGTAATTATCGTATGGCCAGGAGATCCTAAAAATGTCTGGCAGACAGACATTCTAGCTCTTTTAGTGTTTATCGACCACTAGGTGACAAGCTAGAGCCAGTTTGGTGTAGTGGTTAAGTGTGCAGACTCTAATCTAGGAGAACCGGGTTTGATTCCCCACTCCTCACTTGCACCTGGCTGGATGACCTTGGGCAAGCCATAGTTCTGCCAGAGCTGTCCTTGAAAACAGAGCAGTTTCTGTCAGAGCTCTCTGAGCCCCGCCTACCTCACAGGGAGTCTGTTGTGGGGAGGGGAAGGGAAAGGAGTTTGGAAGCCGCTCTGAGACTCCTTTGGGTAGTGAAGGGGGGGGTATAAATCCAATCTCTTCTTCTCCTCCTCCTTTTAAGGCAAGAGACCTTTTTCAGAGGTGGTTTGTCATGGCCTACCTCTGCGTCACAACCCTGGTGTTCCTTGGCAGTTGCCGTTTCAAGATATGATGGAATCGGGCAAGCCGGGGCTCTCCCGGTCAGGAGGAGATTGGGAGTATTCTTGGAGGCCAGTATTCCAAAGGGGAGAGGGACATATTTTAAAAAAGAATTTCCTGGACACAGAACACAAAATGCCAAGTAGAAGAACTGCATGTCGTCGTTAGAACGGATAAAAGGAAGTCCTTCTTCACCCAAAGAGGGATTAACACATGGGATTCACTGCCACAGGAGGTGGTGGTGGCTACAAGCATGGACGGCTTCAAAAGGGAATTGGATAAGCATATGGAGCAAAGGTCCATCAGTGGCTATTAGCCACAAGGTATGGATAGGGGCTCTGGGGCAAGGGATGCTCTGTCTTCTTGGTGCTTCGGGGGGGGCAACAGTGGGAGGGCTTCTAATGTCCTGGCCCCACTGCTTGACCTCCTGATGGCACCTGGTATTTCTGGCCACTGTGTGACACAGAGTGTTGGACTGGATGGGCCTTTGGCCTGATCCAACATGGGCTTCTCTTATGTTCTTATATCTGGGGCAAGGGATGCTCTGTATTCTTGGTGCTTGGAGTGGGGGCAACAGTGGCAGGGCTTCTGGTGTCCTGGCCCCACTGGTGGACCTCCTGATGGCACCTGGTATTCTTGGCCATTGTGTGACACAGAGTGTTGGACTGGATGGGCCTTTGGCCTGATCCAACATTGGCGTCTCTTATGTTCTTGTGTTCATCCCCTCCCACATGTAATTTTCGATGTGGTCCATCCAGCTACCACGTGACGCTCAGCAGCAAAGCAGGTCAGGTTGAAGACAGAGACTGAAATGGGCTTAAATCTCTCAAACGCTTCAGACAATAAGATCACTGCTGACAAAAGGCTATATCATACACCCCGCTTGCCGTAAGATAGCTATTTCCTTGCAACCCCTTCTAATTAGCATTCGGCGGCATACCCGACGCCCCGGAGTCTTTACGGCAGGTCTAGGAATCAATTTTAAAAAGTTAAAATAAGGCTTCCGGGAATAAGAACCGCATGCAAGATGAGCCCTGAAATTTCATTTCGGCCATTGCCCCGAGGCAGCGCAATGCACAGAGGAAAACAACACCTCACGGCAACCAGACGCTGGACCGTGTGGACGAACAACGCTCACAGCTCGCTGCGCTTCCAAGGAACCGAATGCTTTCACCCGCTCCCCGCACGAGATTACAGGATTTTATTTATTTGGCCATTTTTAGATCACTTTTCTCCATAAAAGGGAGTGGGCGCATTTCTCTGCCAAAAGCCTTCCCGGAAAAATACCAAAGTACAAATAAATAAACCATTTACAAGACACGCACACGCTTTCCTGGTCGGGGCCTGGCCCGCTAGGCTAAGGGTTGCCAACCTCCAGGCGGTGACTGGAGATCTCCTCTGATTACGACTGACCTCCAGACGACAGAGATCAGCTCCCCTGGAGAAGGTGGTTGCCTGATCCAGGATGGGAAACTCCTGAAGATCCGGGGGGTTTGAGGCTAGGGAGGACAGGGACCCGAGTGGGGTAGAATGCCAGGGAATCCACCCTCCGTTTCCTCCAGGGGAGCTGATCCCTGTAGCCTGGAGATGAGCTGTGATTCCGGGGGGATCCCCAGGTCCCGCCTGGAGGCTGGCATCCCAAATAGCAGCCTCTCCGTCTAAACTGAAGGCCTTCTGCAAAAAGCAGGCCCTAAAGTAGGCGCTGAAAGAGACCTGGAGGGTCTCCCCCCCCCCGCCCCGCTCCCGGTCAGCCAAACTTCAGTTAAGACCGGCTCCCTTGTTTCAATCTCAAGTTCCAGGTCAGATAATACGGACAGAAACCATCCTTCATGCGCTCAGGGACAAGACCAGGACGAGATTGAAGGGGGAGGAGGAGGAGAAGAGATTGGATTTATACCCCGCCCTTCACTCGGGAGTCTCAGAGCGACTATCAAAATCCTTTCCCTTCCCTTCCCCACAACAGACACCCTGTGAGGTAGGCGGGGCTGAGAGAGCTCTTTCCAGACCTGCCCTTGAGAGAACAGCTCTGAGAGAACTATGGCTTTCCCAAGGTCATCCAGCAGCTGCATGTGGAGGAGTGGGGAATCAAACCCGGTTTTCCCGGATTAGAGCCACTACCCCAAACTAGCACCTTGCATGGGGCCTGGGACACAAATCAGAAGCCACGAAGGATGGCCCGGCACTGGCTGGATATGGGCACAGCGGCATGGCCCAGTTAGAGGACTCTAGCGGCTACAGTTTTTATACGCTTTGTGACCTCTGACCCGTCTTCAAAGTTGGCCCCACACAGAGCGCGGTGCAGAAGCCAAGGCGTGGCATGGGTACCTGTGCCAAGGCCAGCTTTCTCCAGGAATGGGCACAGCTGGCAAACAAGCCTGAGTTCCAGGCAACATCTGGCATTTACCTCTGGACAGACAAACGTGGGGTCCAGAAGTACAATCTCCCAGGGAGACCACAACATTATGCAGAACCAGCCGAATGCTACTTCTTGGATCACTTTTGTCCCCACCCAGACCAAGTCCAGTTTGGTGTAGCGGTTAGGAGCACAGACTCTAACCTGGGAGAACTGGGTTTGATTCCCCACTCCTCCACATGCAGCTGCTGGCATGACCCAGGAGAAGGAGGCAAGCCCCTTTGGGTCTCCAGTGGGGAGACAGGTGGGATGTAAATTAAGTATCCTTTTCTCATCCAGTCGAGCGATAGACAACCCACTGTCCTTTAACAGTAGGCAGGATCCAGTTTGGTGTCGTGGTTAAGTGCGCGGACTCTAATCTGGGAGAACCGGGTTTGATCCCCCACTGTGTCACATGCAGCTGCTGGTGTGCCCTTGGGTCAGTCACAAGTTCTCTCAGAGCTGTTCTCTCAAGGTCAGCCCTTAAAAGAGCTCTCTCGGCCCCACCGACCTCCCAGGGTGTCTGTTGTGGGGAGGGGAAGGGAAAGGAGGTTGTAAGCCGCTCTGAGACTCCTTCGGGTAGCGAAGGGTGGGGTATAAATCCAATCTCCTCCTCCTTCTCCTCCTCCCTGGGGTTTAGAGAGGGGAGGGACCTCAGCAGGGTATGATGCTATACAGTCCATAATCCAGTTTGGAGTCGTGGTTAAGTGCGCGGACTCTAATCTGGGGGAACTGGTTTTGATTCCCCATTCCTCCACATGCAGCCAGCTGGGTGACCTTGGGTCAGTCACAAGTTCTCTCAGAGCTGTTCTCTGAAGGGCAGTCCTCGAGAGAGCTCTCTCAGCCCCACCGACCTCCCAGGGTGTCTGTTGTGGGGAGGGGAAGGGAAAGGCGTTTGTAAGCCGCTCTGAGACTCCTTCGAGTAGTGAAGGGCGGGGTAGAAATCCAACCTCCTCCTCCTCCTCAGGATGGGGGGCTTCACCCTGCCCAGCATTAGGACCATCCTTGCTGGTTATCGGGATCTGACCCTGCAGAGGCAGATATACGGAACACACACACACACACACCCCGTCGGTTCTGTCCCGAACAACAGCCTTCCGAGGTGACACAGAGGCCCAGAGACGCCGGGAGCCATCCTTACAATAGAGGAATCGCTATCAGGGGGCACCGGCGCCCGCTTCCCCCAGCGATGCCACGCTAGCCTTGGGAGATAAGACCGGTGCCCAGGAGACGGCGGGAGAGGAAACAAAAAGCTGCCCCGCTCCCCGGGGAAGGAGGAGTGTGTCAGACGGAATCTCATTTGCAGCACACAAAAAGCCCAGCCATCTCCAGCTTCCGTGGGGAGGGGGTGGAAATCCATCTCTGCTCCTCACCACAGTTTTCTACCATGGAAATTTGCTTATACACAAAGAACTGGGGGTTGTCTTGTTTTGTTTTTTGCTTTTGAGCAAATTTGTCCTGGTTTGTGAGCTGTAGTAAAAAGGAAGGAGGAGGAGACTGCATTTATACCCCACCCTTCACTCAGAGTCTCAGGGCGGCTTACAAACTCCTTTCCCTTCCCCTCCCCACAACAGGCACCCTGGGAAGTAGGTGGGGCTGAGAGAGCTCTTTCGAGGATTGCCCTTGAGAGAACAGCTCTGACAGAACTATGGCTTGCCCGAGGTCATCCAGACGACGGAGGCAACAACAAAGACGACAACGACGACAATGAAGACGACGAAGGAGGAGGAGGAGTTGGTTTTTACACCCCGCTCTCCACTCCCCAAAGGAGTCTCAGAGCAGCTTACAATCTCCTTCCCTTCCCCTCCACACAACAGACACCCCGTGAAGTGGGTGGGGCTGAGAGAGCTCTTTCAGGGACGGCTCGTGAGAGAACAGAACATAAGAACATAAGAGATGCCAATGCTGGATCAGGCCAAAGGCCCATCCAGTCCAACACTCTGTGTCACACAGTGGCCAGAAATACCAGGCGCCATCAGGAGGTCCAGCAGTGGGGCCAGGACATTAGAAGCCCTCCCACTCTTACCCCCCCCAAGCACCAAGAAGATAGAGCATCCCTTGCCCCAGAGCCCCTATCTATACCTTGTGGCTAAGAGCCACTGATGGACCTCTGCTCCATATGCCTAATTCCCTTTTGAAGCCGTCCATGCTTGTAGCCGCCGCCACCTCCTGTGGCAGTGAATTCCAAGTGTTAATCACTCTTTGGGTGAAGAAGGACTTCCTTATATCCATTCTAACCCGACCGCTCAGCAATTTCACTGAGTGCCCACGAGTTCTTATATTGTGAGAAAAGTACCTCT
>NW_015167617.1:230264-235250 GCF_001447785.1 Gekko japonicus
TGCTCTATCCCATGCATAAACTTATAAACCTCAATCATGTCACCCCTCAGTCGTCGTTTCTCCAAGCTAAAGAGCCCTAAGCACTTTAACCTTTGCTCATAGGGAGAACTTGTGACTGACCCAAGGTCACCCCGCTGGCTGCATGTGGAGGAGCGGGGAATCAAACCTGGTTCCCCCGGATTAGAGTCTGCCGCTCTTAAGCACTACGCCACACTGGCTCTCTGCAGCATATGAAAGCATACACTGATTTGCTCCAGAAAGAGCCTTTTGGCATGAGCTGCAGAGAACACTGAAAAGAGCCCTGTTGAGTACACGCTAGGGTACGCACCCTGAACAACACATGCAAGCTTATACCCAGAATTAAACTTCGTTGGTCTTAAAGGTGCCCCCTGGACTTGACGTTTGTTCTTCAGCTTTGCATAGCTTGTGGAAAGCCAGGAGACGCGGAGGCCGGTGCTACCGACCGACCTATCGTCCAAGAACTTGCCTAGTCTCCACGTACAGCCAGTGGCAGCCAGCGCGTCCCGTGGCCACGGAAAAGCCGGGATGCAACTGCCGGGAATAGTGACGGTTTCCCTGGAGGCTGGCAGAGAATTCTGTAGGGGGCGGCAGGCACACAAAAACACCAGAGCCCTGGGCTACCCTGCTCTTTAAAGCGCTTGGGGCTCTTTGGCTTGGAGAAACGACAGCTATGGGGTGACATGATCGAGGTTTAGAAGATTATGCATGGGACAGAGCAGGTAGAGAAAGAAGTACTTTTCTCCCTTTCTCACCATACAAGAACTCGTGGGCCCTCGGTGAAATTGCTGAGCAGTCAGGTTAGAACAGAAAAAAGGAGGAAGAAGAGGAGATCAGATTTATACCCCGCCCTTCACTCGGAGTCTCAGAGCGGCTTCCAAACTCCTTTCCCTTCCCCTCTCCACAACAGAACAGATACGGAAGGTGGGGCTGAGAGAGCTCTGACACAAACTGCTCTTTTTCAAGAGGACAATGGCTTGCCCAAGGTCATCCAACAGCTGCGAGTGGAGGAGTGGGGAATCATACCCGGTTCTCCCAGATAAGAGTCTGCTCACTTCACCACTACACCAAACTGGATCTCACACCCGAAGAGTGATTAACACATGGAATTCACTGCCACAGGAGTTGATGGCGGCTACAAGCATGGACAGCTTCAAGGGGGAATTGGACAAACATATGGAGCAGAGGTTCATCTGTGGCGATTAGCCAGAAGGTATAGATAGGGACTCTCGGTCTGGGGCAAGGGATGCTCTGTCTTCTTGGTGCTTTGGGGGGGGGGACAGTGGGAGGGCTTCTAGTGTCCTGGCCCCACTGGTAGACCTCCTGGTGGCCCCTGGTATTTTTGGCCACTGTGTGACAGAGTGTTGGACTGGATGGGCCATTGACCTGATCCAACATTGACTTCTCTTCTGTTCTTATATCTGGGGCAGTGATGCTCTGTACTCTTGGTAGTTGAGGGGGGGCAACAGTGGGAGGGCTCCTACTGTCCTGGCCCCACTGCTGGATCTCCTAATGGCACCTGGTATTTCTGGCCACTGTGTGACAGAGTGCTGGACTGGATGGGCCATTGACCTGATCCAACATTGACTTCTCTTATGTTCTTATATCCAGGGCAAGTGATGCTCTGTCTTCTTGGTGCTTGGGGGGTGGGGCAACAGTGGGAGGGCTTCTAATGCCCTGGCCCCACTGGTGGACCTCCTGATGGCACCTGGTATTTCTGGCCCCTGTGTGACACAGAGTGTTGGACTGGATGGGCCATTGGCCTGATCCAACATGGGCTTCTCTTATGTTCTCTCTCCCTAGCAGGTCATTCTCTGTGTTTCTCGCCTTCCCTCCTTCTGGGGACAGTTGGCCACGGCAGGAGAGAAAGGATACACAGTTGGAGGGTGGGAGAGGCAGTCGGGGGCTCCGTCCACAGGCAGGCCGGGTCAGAAGTCGATGAGGTGCAGGCACAAGGGAAACCTCTGCTCCCATCTCCACAGCCAATTCAGGACACGCTCCTGGCAGCCCCCCCCCCAAATTAAAGAACCAGGTGGAAAATGTCCCCACATACTTACCGAGCGCGGAGCAACAGCTGCATGGCTTTGCTTTTTTGCACACAGAACTCCTGCCGGCTCAGACAACAAAGAAGCACTAATTGCTGGCGGCAGAACAGCACAGATGCCACTATTCTTTTCTGAGCTCTGGGCGAGGGAGGGTGAGGTCCGGCTCTAGCTGGGGCCGGCTCAGGCTCCAGAGACCCCCGACAGCACGCTGGGTCTTTTGAACACCCAGGAAGTGGCTTTGTGCTGAATCAAGACCATCAGTCCATTCAGGACACTGTTGACTCCTCGGACTGGCAGCCGCTCTCCACGGTCTCAGGCAGAGGGTCTTTCCCATCATCTCCTTCCTGGGGATTGAACCTGGGACCTTCTGCATGCCAAGCGGAGGCTCTACCACTGAGCCACAGCCCCTCTTTACAGCTCTCTAGGGTTTCAGGCGGAGGTCTTTCCCATCACCTCCAGCCTGGTACTTTTCAACTGGAGATACCTGGGATTGAACCTGGGACCTTCTGTGTGCCAAGCAGAGGCTCTGCCACTGAGCCACAGCCCCTCTTTACAGCTCTCCAGGGTCTCAGGCAGAGGTCTTTCCCTGGTCCTTTTTAGCTGGAGATGTTGGGGATTGAACCTGGGACCTTCTGTGTGCCAAGCAGAGGCTCTGCCACTGAGCCACAGCCCCTCTTTACAGCTCTCCAGGGTCTCAGGCAGAGGTCTTTCCCTGGTCCTTTTTAGCTGGAGATGTTGGGGATTGAACCTGGGACCTTCTGTGTGCCAAGCAGAGGCTCTGCCACTGAGCCACAGCCCCTCTTTACAGCTCTCCAGGGTCTCAGGCAGAGGTCTTCCACATCACCTCCTGCCTGGTCCTTTTAACTGGAGATGCCGGGGATTGAACCTGGCTGGGACCTTCTGCATGCCAAGCAGATGCTCCACCTCTGAGTCATGGACACTCCCTTTTTCCCTGAGCCCTGTTTTGCAATTGCACAACCATTCCAGGGAGTGACCCTGCGGAGCCAGTTTTGCCCAGTGGGGCTGTATAAAAAGGTAAGTAAAGGTTAAGGTTTCCCTTGCTCGAAAGCCAGTCGAATCTGACTCTAGGGGACGGTGCTCATCTCCATTTCCAAGCCGAAGAGCCAGCGCTGTCCGAAGACGTTTCCGTGGTCACGTGGCCGGCATGACTAAACACCGAGGCGCACGGAACGCTATTACCTTCCCACCGAAGCGGCACCTATGTATCTTCTTGCAATTTCTTGCTTTCAAATGGCTAGGTTGGCAGGAGCTGGGGACAGAGACAGGAGCTCACTCCATCACGCAGCACTCAGGTCTCGAGCTGCCGAACTACAGACCTTCCGGTCTGCAGCTCAGCGTCTTAAGCTCTGAGCCACCTCGGCCCCTTGTATAAAAAGGTACACAGACCCTATTTAGATAAAGTAATATGTCAGCCACATTGCTTCACTAGGGGTGGTTCCAGGGGTGCCGGGTGCCATTGAGACAGGTAACCAATGACCCCTAAACAAAGAGACAAGCAAATTTACACATCCGTGTGTGCACATAGACAGACATACTAGAGAGAGTACAGTCGCAGAGCGGCTTCCTGCAACTATTGTGATTTTATCCTGCTGGAGAGGTCAGAGCAATAGATTTGGTTCTCCCCTTCCACCACTTTGCCCTCACAACAACCCTGTGAGGTAGGCGTGCCGGGTGCCCTTGGGACAGGTAACCAATGACCCCTAAACAAAGAGACAAGCAAATTTACACATCTGTGTGTGCACGTAGACAGACATACTAGAGAGCACAGTCGCAGAGCAGCTTCCTGCAACCATTGTGATTCTATCCTGCTGGAGAGGTCGGAGCAATAGACGTGGTTCTCCCCTTCCACCATTTTGTTCTCACAACAACTCTGTGAGGTAGGCCACGCTCAGAACAGAGCTGGCCCAGGGTCACTCAATGAACTTCAAGGCCGAGTGAGGAGTTAAAGCCAGGTTCCTCCTGCCCGACCGCTCCAACCACTAGGAACTCTGCATGGCTTTTCTCTACCCTTGAAAGCCAGGCCCAGCTGCACTGTGACAGCCTAGCCTACCTCACAGGGTTGTTGTGAGGATAAAACGGAAGAGAGGAGAATGAGGTAAGCCACTTCAAGTTCCCATTGGGGGAAAGCTCCTAGCCCACCACAAAGTTGACCTACCCGACATCAGGCCCTTGGGCCAGTCTGCTATGACGCTTGGACTATTCTTAACTGCCAGCAAAGAAAGCTCTTCCACAACATGCAAAATCCTTTAAGCGGAGAGATCAAACCCACGGCCTCCAGCCATCCATGTATCTCACTCCCACACACGCTAGCAGGACCAGCTCTCCGCAGAAACTCTACTTTGTGAGCTGCTGGCATTAAAGTTGTGAGCGAGCCATTTGGCGCCTGCGTAAACTAGTTCGCTCTGGAGCCGACCCTTCCTGAGCTCAGACAAAAATGGGTGAACCGGAGGCTAAAAAACTGTGAGCTAGCTCACACTGACTCAGCTCACTGCGCAGAGAGACCACGCTGGAGGGATGCTCAGGTTGCTATGGTGACAGGATTCCAGAGGCCCACTCCAGTACAACCCGGGTCCCAACCAATGTTCCCTCTAAGCTGTGGAGTCCTGTGAGCAAAAATTCCGCTTTGTGAGCTGCTGGCATTAAAGTTGTGAGCGAGCGGTTTGGCTGCCAGAGGCTAAAAAACTGTGAGCTAGCTCACGCTCACTCAGCTCAGAGGGAACACTGTGCAGAGAGACCACGCTGGATGGATGCTCAGGTCGCTATGGTGACAGGATCCCAGAGACCCGCTCCAGTACCACCCGGGTCCCAACTCACCTTTGTTTGCCGTAGCCATTTCTCCCGCCAACCGTCGCTGCTCTGGTGCCGTGGAGAACTTCTGCCGGATCAGCGAGAGGCCATCCTT
>NW_015167617.1:235925-239088 GCF_001447785.1 Gekko japonicus
GGTGTCTGTTGTGGGGAGGGGAAGGGAAAGCAGTTTGTAAGCCGCTCTGAGGCTCCAAGTGAAGGGTGGGGTATAAATCCAATCTCTTCTTCTTCTCGGCACAACTTGGATAGCCCAGGCTAACCAGATCTCATCAGGTCTCAGAAGCTAAGCAGGGTCCACTTTGGTCTGTACTTGGTCGGGAGACCACCAAGGAGAATGTCTCGTACCTTGAAAACCCTATGGGTTCACCAGAAATTGGCTGCCACCAGTGTTCCCCCTAAGCTGAGTTAATGTGAACTAACTCACAGTTTTTTTAGCTTCCGGCTCGCACATTTTTGCCTCCGCTCAGGAAGGATGGCCCCAGAGCAAACTAATCTATGCCGCAGCCAAATCGCTCGCTCACAGCTTTAATGCCAGTGCCAGGAGCTCACCAAGTAGAATTTTGGCTCACAGGACTCCGCAGCTTAGAGGGAGCGTCGGCTGCAACTTGACAGCAATAAATATACACAACACAAATTGGATGCCGCGGCTCTGGGATCTTCTGCACAGAGCCGCTCATGCGTCATCGCTGTAACATCAACACTCTTGGCAGGCCAAACAGAAGTCGATGCAAAACCCAGGGGCCCACCGCGGATTAGACATTCACCGAGCACCACCACCCCGGCCTCCAACCAACGTAGCACCATCCCTGCCCCTTGTCCCCAAAGCAATTGGCACACGCATCCCTCTGCTCCAGCTTCAGGTGTGCAAGACTCACTGAAAAGTGTTTCTGTGCACACACACCCCACCCTCCCAATATCCCAGAAAGAAGGATTTCATTAGCACCTTCCCTCGCACTCTTTCTCCAGCGTTTCCGCGTTAGACACATCGCACAAGATGTCACAACAAGCCTTTAGTGTCAATTGCGGGGGGGGGGCATGTGTCGGAAATAAAAATAGAGACCCGGCTTGATTTCTGGCCAACTAACATGATGCCCCCTTTTGTGCAACCCCCACCTGAGCTGATTTCTCTTTTTTTAAAAAGAAGAAGAAGAAGAAGAGCAAGGAACAAGAGAAGTGTGAAGTATCGGGACCAATATTCCCTCTAAGCGGTGGAGTCTTGTGAGCAGAAATTCAACTCGGTGAACTGCCGGCATTCAAATTGTGAGCAAGTGATTTGGCTGCTGCATACATCAGTCTGCTCTGGAGCCCTCCTTCCTGAGCGGAGGCAAAAATGGGTGAGCGGGAGGCTAAAAAACTATGAGCTAGCTCACACTTACTCAGCTTAGAGGGAACACTGATCAAAACCACTTAGAAAAACAAAAGCAGAAAAGGGCAACTCGAATGATAAAGGGGTTGGAACACTTTCCCTATGAGGAAAGGTTAACGCGCTTGGGGCTCTTTAGCTTGGAGAAACGACAACTGAGGGGTGACATGATTGAGGTTTATAAGAGTATGCATGGGATAGAGCAGGTGGAGAAAGAGGTTTCTCACAATACAAGAAGAATACAAGAGAAAGAGGTTTCTCACAATACAAGTTTCTCACAATACAAGAACTCGTGGGCACTCCATGAAACTGCTGAGCGGTCGGGTTAGAACGGATAAAAGGAAGTCCTTCTTCACCCAAAGAGTGATTGACACGTGGAATTCACTGCCACAGGAAGTGGTGACGGCTACAAGCATGGACGGCTTCAAGAGGGAATTGGATAAGCATATGGAGCAGAGGTCCATCAGTGGCTATGAGCCACAAGGTATAGATAGGGGCTCTGGGGCAAGGGATGCTCTGTCTTCTTGGTGCTTCGGGGGGCAGCAACAGTGGGAGAGCTTCTAGTGTCCTGGCCCCACTTGCTGGACCTCCTGATGGCACCTGGTATTTCTGGCCACTGTGTGATACAGAGTGTTGGGCTGGATGGCCTGATCCAACATTAGCGTCTCTTATGTTCTTATGTTCTTAAAATCAGAGAATGGGGGAGTGTGTAGAGAACCCAGACTAATCCAGTGGAAACCTCTCCCACCAACCCAACCGTTGAACACAACTGAGCTCTCAGATTAAGACAAAGCAGCGTTCCCCCCACCCCGAAGAAGCTATGGATCCCTTGAGCTTTACATTTCTGTTTGCCACACCGTTCTTCTTAAAAGATCTAGAGAAGCCATTCCTGATTTCCCTTCTGAAAGAAAGCCTGATTCAGATTTCTTTCTCTTTTTTTGGGCCCAGGCTGGCTCGATGTCGTCAGATCTCGGAATCTAAGCAGGGCTGGTCCCGGTTAGGACTCGGATGGGAGACCAGCAAGGAAGTCCAGGGTCTCAATGCAGAGGCAGGTGATGACAAACCATCTTTTGCCTTGACAACTCCATGTAAAGGGAAAGGTCTCCCTTGCTCGAAAGCCAGCCGAATCTGACTCTAGGGGGCGGTGCTCATTGTTTCCAAGCCGAAGAGCCGGTGCTGTCCGAAGACATTTCCGGGGTCATGTGGCCAGCATGACTAAACGCCAAGGCGCACGGAACGCTGTTACCTTCCCACCAAAGCTGTACCTATTTATCCACTTGCAATTTAACATAAGAACATAAGAGAAGCCCGTGTCGGATCAGGCCAATGGCCCATCCAGTCCAACCCTCTGTCACCCAGTGGCCAAAAATACCAACGGCCACCAGGAGGTCCAGCAGTGGGGCCGGGACACTAGACGCCTTCCCAGTGTTGCCCCCCCAAGCACCAAGAGTACAGACCACCCCTTTCTCCAGACTGAGAGTTCCTACCTATACCTTGTGGCTAATAGCCACTGATGGACCTGTGCTCCATATGCTTATCTAATTTCTTGCTTTCGAACTACTAAGTTAGCAGGAGCTGGGGCCAGAGACTGGAGCTCACTCCGTCACGCGGCACTCGGGTCTCGAACTGCCGAGCTACAGACCTGCGGCTCAGCGTCTTAACCTCTGAGGTCACCACAATTCAGTAGTGACAAGCTACCTGGTCCTTTTTAACTGGAGATGCCAGGGGTTGAGCCTGGGACCTTCCGTATGCCAAGCAGAGGCTCTGCCAATGAGTCACATCCCCTCTCTGGCCCTGCTGTATAAAACCTGTGGTCCATCTAATCCAGCAATCCTGCCTCATACTCCTGTGTCTGGAGGCTGAGGCCTTCCCCTGACATTACCTTCTGGCTCTGGTATTCAGAGGTTTCAATGAAATTGCTGAGCAGTCGCATTAG
>NW_015167618.1:0-4016 GCF_001447785.1 Gekko japonicus
TTTTTAAACCCGCAGGCTTCCGATAGGAGGGCATTTCCTAGGGAAATAGCTTTGGTAACTTGGACCCCTGGCCAACTGTTGACCCCCGACAATTGTCCCTGCTCCTCCCGTGATCATTCCCCTAAAGAGTGTTTTAATAAGCATATCAACCATGTATCATACAATATAGACCAACTGGCTAAATTGTTTATTAAAAGAACTGCTATCTACTGGAGGTATTCAAATATGTATTGGTATGTGATGCTGTTGTGTATATGCGTGCCTACAAGAGGAAAGTGCAGAAAGCTGAATTGTGCCTTTTATTTTTGTTTGTAGCTCTGTAGTTGTGCATATAAACATACGTACCAGAAGAGTTTGTGTGCGTGTTAAGTGCCATCAAGCCGCTTCCACCCATGAATTAATGTCCTCCAAAACGTCCTATCATTTACAGATTTGCTCAGATCTTCCAAACTGAGGGCTGTAGTTTCCTTTACAGAGCCAACATCTCATGTTGGGTCTTCCTCTTTTCCTGCTGCTTTCAATTTTCCTAGCATTATTGTCTTTTCCAGTGACTCTTGTCTTCTCATGATGTAACCAAAGTACAATAGCCTCTGTTTGGTCATGTTAGCTTCTAGGAAGAGTTCAGGTTTGATTTGAACTAGAACTGATTTATCTTTTGGGTGGTCCACGGTATCCGTAATACTTTCCTCCGACAGCCGATATCAAATGAGTCAACTTTCTTTCTGTCAGCTTTCTTCATTGTCCAAGAAGAGTTTAGGACCACTGATATGTGTGCTGGCAGATTATGCATATGTGCACAATTATAGCGAAATTAATAATGGAATGAAGTCAGGTCCACCAAAAGTGGAAGCAAACCAGTCACTTCTCACAGTACGAAGGATGAGCAGGACTGATTATGTAACAACTGCTAGATGTCTCTGCTTACCACTTTGGTGAGAGTAACCAGCCATAAGCAACCTGGACTGAGGTTTCAGTCTTCTCCCCATGAGGCCAAGGTGGCCACTCATGGACCTGCCTAGGATTGCCAGGTCCCCTCTGGCAACTGGCGGGGAATGGGGGGGGGGTAGGGTTGCCAGATCCAGGCTGGGAAACGTCTGGTGTTTTGGGGATGGATCCTGGGGAGCACAGGGACCCCAGTAGGGTACAGTGCCGTAGAGTCCACCCTCTAAAGTATCCAGGACTCAGTATCTTATTCCAAGACACTGAAAGGCTGGACAACACATCCAATTACCATGTCAGATCATGCAGGGAAGCCATTGAAATTCATAAACACAGTTTCAACAGGAAAGAGGAAAATTTAAAAATAAATAGGGCATGGTTTCCTGTCCTGAAAAACACAAAATGCTCTACATCTTACAATAGCACTAGAGGTAAGATTAGAATTTCAACAGCCAATCCATATGCAAAAGAGCCTCCTCAGGAAAGCTCCTCCATTCGCATGTCACAGCCTGGGGAACTCCCACAAGGTAATGACTCAGCCCTCCCCCACTTTCCTGAGTAGATATAATTTACCTGCCTACCATTTTTCTTCTCACATTGATACAGAGAGCAGTGTTCCCTCTAAGCTGAGCTAGTGTGACCCAGCTCACAGTTTCTTAGCCTCCGGCTCACGCATTTTTGTCTTTGCTCAGGAAGTATGGGCTCCAGAGCAAACCAATTTATGCAGTAGCCCAGTCGCTCACTCACAACTTTAATGCCAGCAGCTCGCAAAGGAGAATTTCTGCTCATGAGACCCCGCAGCTTAGAGTAGCATTGACAGAGAGTACTCCATTTTTCTGTGTTATACCTCTGAGGATGCCAGTCACAGCTGCTGGCGAAATGTCAGGTCCTACAATGCCAAGATCACAGCCATACAGCCTGGAAAATCTACAGCAACTAATATTCATTTTCTCCCTCGCCATCGGATCTTGGAAGCTAAGCAGGGTCCATCCTGGCTAGTACTTGGATGGGAGGCCACCAAGGAAGACAAGGGCTGCAATGGCAACCCTTTGGACCTCAGCAGGGTATAATACCGTCGTGTCCACCCTGTAAAACAGCCATTTTCTCCAAGGGAATCAATCTTGGTCCTCTGGAGACCAAATGTAAGAGCAGGAGATATCCAGGAGCCATTGGGAGGTTGGCAACCTTATCTAAAGTAAAGGTAAAGGTTCCCTTGCTCGAAAGCCAGTCAAATCCGACTCTAGGGTTGCGGTGCTCATCTCCATTTCAAAGCCAAAGAGCCAGCGCTGTCTGAAGACGTTTCCGTGGTCATGTGGCCGGCATGACTAAACACCAAGGCGCACGGAACGCTGTCACCTTCCCACTGAAGTGGTACCTATTTATCTACTTGCAATTTCTTGCTTTCGAACTGCCAGGTTGGCAGGAGCTGGAACTAGAGACGGGAGCTCACTCCGTCATGCGGCACCCGGGTCTCGAACTGCTGAACTACCGACCTTCCACAGCCTGCAGTTCAGCATCTTAACCACTTGAGCCACCGCAGCTCCTCATACATGGTAACACACATTCAAATAGCTCATCCAGTTATTTATTCGCTTGTGAACATGTTACTCAAAGAAGCTCCTATAAGTAGACAGCAGCCATTAAAACAATATTTTCACATGACCTAAGTTGTCAAACCTTGATGGGCAAATAATGTCATTAAGGACACGTTATTGGTTGGCACTGGTGACCACATCTTTCTGTTATGATTTTTTAAAGCTTTATTTATCAGTTTTATCCAGTATTACATATGGTAGATCATATACATTCGAGTCTACATTTTCCAAGAGTTATTTACACACTTATACACTCTTGCCTACTTAATTGTATGAATACATTTGTCTTTCCCTTGTAACATCAAATTTAGTTTGTCCATTTGTATCAGTTCAAGCAGTTTTGTCCTTATTTCCTCCCTCTTTGGCTTTTTTTCTAGTTTCCAAAACTAAGCCAACAATATCCTGGCAGTTGTCAATACATAAATCAATAGCTAGGTCTTTCTGTTATGATTTTGATCTGATAGTCTAAGAACTGCTGTGAAAAATTCTTAGAAATGCCTGAAATTGAATAATTTATATTTCTTTTCTGTGGAACAAGATATGTGCTCCTGATACAGACAGATTCGGCTTGTACATTGCTTACCAATAAGGAAAATAAGAGCCCACTTTATGCTAGACCTCAGAGTCAAAGGAGGAAGGCATGCCCTGCAACTCACAAATTCTCTTTCTATGCTTCTTTGGAGAAAGATCAAGATGGGTAGCCGTGTTAGTCTGCCTGTAGCAGTAGAAAAGAGCAAGAGTCCAGGAGCACTTTGAAGACTAACAAAATGTGTGGCAGGGTTGTAGTATGAATGGGAATATAAAGATTTTTATAGGCTGCGGTCACACGGAGCATTAGGCACGCTAGAGGGACGGAAGATAGGCGGATTTTCCGGGCGCGATCTCACCGCCACATCTAGGAAGCATAGAGCTCCCGTGGCGAACCCGAGGCTTCCCGCCGAAGATGCGCAGTTAAAAACTAGTACCTCGGAGGTACTAGTTTCCGGTAACGGCGGGGCAAGGGCGGGCGTCTGATCGCATTTCCGGTGGTCGTTCCGGCGCCCGCCCATGCCCCCTCGTATAAAGGGTTTTTCCCCCAACTGTCCATGGGATGCGCACAAACACCCAACGGGGCATGCGCACACTTTGGTGTCCGAAAAAAACCACCCGTTTGCCGCGCCGCTTCTTTTTCACGGCGCAGGATTGTGGTGTGCTCGGCACCTCCCCCCTACCACGGGACCTCCATGGGACCTCCACGGGACCTCCACAGTACGTCTGCTAGCGCAACCGCGTGTTATTTTGCCCCAGGGCAAACAGCCACCCCCCCCCCCGCATTTTCCTGCCCATGTGACCCAGGCCATATATAGGTTTTTTTTCTTCTTGATTGTTCATATTCATATTTCTCTGGTTTTTATAGATTTATTCTTTAAGTAATATTTTATTAGGATGTTAGAAAGGCCTGTTATATAGAAGGCTTTCCTCTTGTAGGTCTAATATTGTTAG
>NW_015167618.1:4235-19397 GCF_001447785.1 Gekko japonicus
TTGGTTCAATTGCTTTTCTGTTAATTGAAATAAAACTTAGATCTTCCTCCTCATTTGACTTCATTTTTACATGGAATCTAATATGTACAACAGGGAATTGAACTTTCATGAGTCACTGCTCACCAGAAGTGAGGGGTGACTCACAAAAGCTCATAACCTGCCACAAACTTAATTTATATATTTTTAAAGCATCCACCCTGCCATATCTATGCGGTGTTCATTTATAAATATATGGATCACATTGAGATTCTTTGGTGCAAAGGTGTAATGTAACATTTTAAAAGATATAAAAGGTAAAATGGTTGTTGTCTCATCCATAGGCGTAATCTTCGTGGGGGCGGCGGGGCTTCAGCCCCCGCCGAAATTTTCAGGAAGGTACTCAGCCTCCCCCGGGAGCCACCCTTGCTCCTAGCAAAGCAATGCCTCTGGCCCAGCCCCAGCCCCCCCCGGGAAATTGGAAAGTCTACACCCTTGGTCTCATCTGTGCTGTGATGCCGACAGTACTGTTTGGGAGACAGTCCTTCACATAGACGTTTGCCTCAACCGGTGCATTTTTTGGAGTAATTCCAGTAGACACCTACATGGTGGAAATCATTATATGAAAATTATATCCACAATGGAGTAACCGTGCAGTAAGAATGGAGTAATGTTGGGGTACGGCCCTTTGGGTACTGGTAGGGATGCCCGCCTCCAGGTGGGACTTGGGGATCCCTCGAAATAACAGCTCATCTCCAGGCTACAGAGAAAATGGATGTTTTGGACAGTGGTCTCTATAGCATTGTACCTCACTGATGTTCTTATCCTCCTCCGGCTCCATCCTAAATCTCCAGGAGTTCCCCAACAAGATCTAGCAACTCTACCCCCATCCCCAGCCAACATTACTGGATTTGCTCAGAGACAAAACAGCTAGAATCCTGGCCTGAAAACCTGGCAGGGAACGTAGGTCAAAGCTTTTGGATCCTTCACAAGCGGAAGTCTTCTTTGGAAACAGTATCATGGAAACTGTGTCAATGAGGCAGGGTGTCAGCTGGATGGTGGGTGGTGGCAACCAAACAAACTCACAGCTCTCTTACTAATAATGTGAAATATTTATTCATAAAAAATAGCTCGACTCAACATGCTCTGCTTGTGCCCAACACACTTCGTTTCTAGGTGGCAGCTATAGAGATGGAAGCGCTGGGTTTTCCTCTTAGGAACAGCAGGCAAAGAAGTCCTAAGGGCAGCTATTCATCAGGATAAGGAATGACTATATATTGACTGACAAACTGTATTGTAGCATAAGCTTTTGAGATGCATCTGACAAAGAGAGCTGTGTTTCTGAAAAGCTTATGCTACAATAAAGTTTGTTAGTCTTAAAGGCACTACAGGGCTTTTTCCTATTTTGCAGCAACAAGCTAACATGGCTAACTCCTCTGGATCTATATATTGACTGTGTTTTTTCCCATTTATTTCATTGTGATTTGAAGATGCTGGAAATTATTTTAAAATACCAACCCACCCCCCACTTGTCCTTAGGGTTGCCAGCTCTGGGTTGGGAAATACCTGGAAATTGGGTGGTGGTGGTTTGAAGCCTGGGAAGGGTGGGGGTTTGGGAAGGGGAGGGACCTCATCACGGTACAATGCCATAGAGTCTACTCTCCAAAGCAGTCATTTTCACTCGGGGGGCCTAATCTGAGTCATATTGGAGCGGTGGCGCAGGTAGTAAAGGACACCTGCTATAACATCTGCGAACGGCTGCTATGGCTGTTCGAGACCCATCGCGGCCAGAGTGAGCTCCCGGCCCTAGTCCTAGCTCTCGCCCACCCAGCAGTTCGAAAACATTAACATCTAAGTAAGTAGATAAATGGGTACCTGCCCTAGGTGGCAGGGGGCACCTCCCCACTAGTGGGGTGTGCAGCAGAGGTGACGGCGACGGCAGCAGTGGCGATAGAACAGTAATGGCTGAGTAGAGTGTTGGAGCGGCTGAGGAGCATCCGGCAAGTGCGGCGTGAGTCTGGCAAGGGGCGGAGCCACAGAGGTGTGGCAGCACGGTGGCATAGCGTGACGGAGCCGGAAAGGACAATAGTTGGAGCTGCGGCGGCCGTGGGCCGCGCACCGGGAGGAGCCCCACCAAGAGAAGGAGCCTCAGAATCGGAAGAAGATCTGCCCGGGACATGGAAGGAGAGCGCCAACATCTGAAGCTGCCGAAGAAAGCCAGACATCAGCAATGAATAGGCCTCGCTGCCAGTTGCTGGTAGGAAGTCACCGCCCCCCTCATGATTGTGGCCTTAGTTAGGGAACAAATAATTGTGTAAGCCGCTCTGAGACCCCTCGGGGTTCGAGCGGGATACAAGCCGAAAGTATAAATAAATAAATATTGAGATCATTTGTAATAGTGGGGGATCTCCAGGTGCCACCAGGAAGCTAGCAGCCCCATTTGTCATTCGGGACTTGAAATGCAAACCCCAACTGAAATACAAACTGAAACTGAAAGTCAGCCGCATGTAGTGGGTAGAATGTTGGTCCAGGATCTGGGAGACCGGGTTCCTATCCCCCCTCTGCTGCGGAAGCTCACCTCGGGCCAGTCATTCTCTCTCTCTGCCTAACCCAACTCACAGGCTTGTTGTTGTGACCATAAAAGGGAGGAAGGGAGAATGATGCTGTAAGCAGCATTTTAGTAAATATACTGTACCCTTAAACATTTGTGTGCATCTGGGGCCATCTGTGTAGCAGGGTGTGTGAACAAGATCTTGGGGTACGAGTGGGCCATAAGTTAAATATGAGCAGCCAGTGTGATGCAGCGACAAAAAAGGCTAATGTGATTTTGGGGTGTATCAACAATGGCATGACATCCAAATCATAAGATGTCATAGTCCCGCTGAACACTGCATTGGTCAGGCCGCACCTGGAGTATTGTGTGCAGTTCTGGAGGCCGCACTTCAAAAAGGATGTGGACAGAATGGAGTGGGTGCAGAGGAGAGTGACGAGGGTGATCAGGGGCCTGGAGACCAAGCCCTGTGAGGAAAGGCTGAGGGACCTGGGAATGTTTATTCTGGAGAAGAGGAGGTTGAGGGGGGACATGATTGCTCTCTTTACGTATTTGAAGGGCTGTCACTTAGAGGAGGGTAGGGAGCTGTTCCTGTTGGCAGCAGAGGAGAGGACTCGCAAGAATTGGTTTAAATTAAGAGCGGGAAGGTACCGGCTGGATATTAGGAAACACTGTTTTACAGTAAGAGTTCTTCAACAGTGGGACCAGCTGCCTAGGGAAGTGGTGAGCTCCCCCTAACTGGCAGTCTTTAAGCAGCAGCTGGACAAACACTTGTCAGGGATGCTCTAGGCCAGTGGTGGCGAACCTATGGCACGGGTGCCAGAGGTGGCACTCAGAGCCCTCTCTGTGGGCACGCGTGCCATTGCCCCAGCCAGGCCCAGACCATCATTAAAGTGTCGAATTCTCTGCCAAATAATGTTAAGTAAATGAAAGCATTTGGGATTGCTTTCCTTACTTTGGATCATCTTAAGTTAATGTATGGGTTGTTTTTTCTAAAGTAAAACCGCAGTATTCAGGTTAAATTGCCGTGTTGGCACTTTGGGGTAAATAAGTGGGTTTTGGGTCGTAGTTTGGGCACTCGGTCTCTAAAAATTAAAGTGCCGAATTCTCTGCCAAATAATTTTAAGTAAATGAAAGCATTTGGGATTGCTTTCCTTACTTTGTTTGGATCATCTTAAATTAATGTATGAGTTGTTTTTTCTAAAGTAAAACCTCAGTATTCAGGTTAAATTGCTGTGTTGGCACTTTGCGATAAATAAGTGGGTTTTGGGTCGCAGTTTGGGCACTCGGTCTCTAAAAGGTTCGCATTCCCTGCTCTAGGCTGATCTTGCATGAAGCAGGGGGTTGGACTAGATGGCCTGCATAGCCCCTTCTAACTCTGTGATTCTATGATTCTATCATTCATATTTGTATTTCACTGAGTAAAGAAGAACTCTCTGGCAAAAGTTTCTTTAAAAATAATAACCAATCAAAATCTATTTTTAAGATGGTTTGTTTGGTTCCATTGCTTAAGGATGTACAAGGCCTGCTACTTCCAAGTCATGATCCAAGGCCTCTTTCCTTAGCAGTAATTCAGTTGCAAACAGATAAGGGAAATAGGGCAATTAAGCAGTATGAGTGAATTCTACAGGGGCATTCGCCAAAGGATGAATGTGGTTAGCACCAGTGCATGCGAAACTGCTGTATCTTCATACAATCACTTATCACAGTGGGAAAAGGCTATAGCTCAGCAGCACATCCCATGCATTACCTGTATAAAATCCCAAATTTGGTTCCAGTTCAGGGTCCTACACAGCAGGGATTGTTTGGGTAGCTGTCAGTAGTCAAGAGTATATGGAGCTGAGCTGAGCCTAAATAAAGCATTTGGTGACTGTGTGCAAACACCGGGAGATATAAGGTGGTATTGCCTCGGGAAGAAGAAGAAGAAGAAGAGGAGGAGGAGATTGGATTTATACTCCGCCCTTTACTTGGAGTCTCAGAGCGGCTTACAAACTCCTTTCCCTTTCCCTTCCCCTCCCCACAACAGACACCCTGTGAGGTGGGTGGGGCTGAGAGAACTCTGACAGGAACTGCTCTTTTTCAAGGACAGCTGTGCCAGAGCTTGTGACTGACCCAAGGTCACATCAGCAGGTGCAAGTGGAGGAGTGGGGACTCAAACCCGGTTCTCCCAGATTAGAGTCCACACACTTAACCACTACACCAAACTGGGAAGTCACAGTTTGGGGAGGATATGATGTCACTTCTGGACGATGACCTAGGTTCTCTTCCCTTTACCACAAAGACTAAAGGAAACTCCTAGAGCTTCGCTATGCGGTGGCCATTTTTCTCCTGCTCTTCCATTCATTGGGGATGGGAAATCGGGGCTAAGGGGAGGTAAATGGGAGGCCTAATTGTGAGGATCAGTGTCAGAACCCACAGCCAACGACGCAGTACACGCTTTCAGGATCCTTTACCATAAAGACTAAAGGAAACTCCTAGAGCTTCACTATGTGGTGGCCATTTTTCTCCTGCTCTTCAATTCATTGGGGATGGGAAATCGGGGCTAAGGGGAGGTAAATGGGAGGCCTAATTGTGAGGATCAGTGTCAGAACCCACAGCCAACAACGCAGTACACGCTTTCAGGAAAGGTAATACTTTTATTGAAGAGCTATAGATGCGTTAACATAGTCACTGTTAAGAATGGCAGTTGCCCCTTGGACATAATAAGATATAGGGTATTCGTATGCACACACACACCCCCCCCACTGCGCTGGCCAATTAGGCACCCTCCCACGCTCGGGATAAAGCTAGCAAACGGTTTCTAGCCGAAGCTGTGAGCTCGCCTTCTCCCACGGCTCCCTGGAAAAAAGCACACAACACAACTCCCACCTGCACATCGTTACAGATAAGCATTTCAGCGCGAAGCACAGAAAGGAATGCAAGAGCAATTACACTGACTCTGCCTGACCATCCCAACCCCCATGGCAGCATAGCTGACAATCAGTTTCACTGAACTAGTGTGTCAGAGGCCTGGAATAAAACCAGAGGGCTAGAATTAAATCCTGTAGCATGTCATTGCAATCTATAGGCTTCAGACACCTTTATGGCAGTTGCGTTTTTTCCCGTCAGCATCCAAAATATCTTAATGGTACATTTCAGTATAAATGAAACCACTTCTAAGGCTCAATGGACCCATAGAATCAGAGAATTGGAAGGGATCTCCAGGGTCATTTAGTCCACCCCCCCTGCACAATGTAGGAAATAACACATGTTAGTGTTCCTCCTGAGGTGACTAGTGGTGCAGTCCTAAACTGAGTTGTACCCTTTGAAGTCCATCAGAGTCAATAGACTTATTCCAGGATTGCACCGCTGACTCATTCCAGGATTGCACCGCTGACATGGCAATTCTGCACCAGTAGGTTATTTATTACCACTTTACATTCTTTGATGGGATTTGTATTTCAAACTGACACACCATGTTTCGGAAAGCCCTTCCATTAGAATATACAATGGCATACAGCATGCATAGGGAAACACATTGGCAGCTTGCTGACACCTGCACAATGTAGGAAATAACACGTTAGTGTTCCTCCTGAGGTGACTAGTGGTGCAGTCCTAAACTGAGTTCTACCCTTTGAAGTCCATCAGAGTCAATAGACTTATTCCAGGATTGCACTGCTGACTCATTCCAGGATTGCACTGCTGACATGGCAATTCTGCACCAGTAGGTTATTTATTACCACTTTACATTCTTTGATGGGATTTGTATTTCAAACTGACACACCATGTTTCGGAAAGCCCTTCCATTTAAAGGAGAGAAAAAAACCCAAGTAAAGTAAGATGTCAAATCCTGTTTTGATATAGCCAACACTTTCCCACATCATGTCATTACAACAAGATTTTTTTCCCATAAGGAAGGGTTGTTTTTTTTTAATGCAAAAATAGATGTTTATATAAGGACAAGAGGGCTTAAGACCTGATACATTTCCCCAAAGAAGTGAGCATATTAAGTCAACACATCCTGGATTCTGGCATCCAAAAAACATGATTTGAGCAGCAGTTTGGGGGGGCAGGACTGGTTGCACATATTGAGGCTTACATTTCCCTTGAGAAGCCATTTGTCTTTGCATAATCACTAATGAGGAGGAGAAGTCAGGGAGGCATGCATTTGTGATGCAAATTAGTGTTTTAACCAACAGAGGTTTTACATTTACATTACAAACCCAAGAGAAAATAACTGTATCACCGGGAACAGTGGACAGAGATGGGGCACCTCTGCTTAACCTGGAATGACTTAGACTTTCCAGGGCAAAGCATAGATACCTGGTGCAATTAGACAACAGTGTTCCTTGCTTGTCTTTTGGGTCTAGCCCAAGTTTCTGCGTTATAGAAGAAAAGTAGCAACTGGGGAATCCTGGAAGCTAAACATCTTTCACTGACCCACTGTACTTCAATACAAAAAAACAAAAAAGGACCATGTACAGTGGCCATAAAGCTTTCTGTTGAAAAATGCAGGAAGACACAACCGAAAAGGAGCACCAGTTTCATTGGGAAATGCTCTTGAAACAAAGTGCTCTGCCTGGGCTGTGTAAATGCTGCTGAAGATGGGCCTGTGTAAGCATTGCCAAAGATACTCACAGATTACCACACACAGTTAGGGATGTATGTGGCGACGACCCTAGAAAGGAGGGATCATTCTTATGGCTGTATTTTCTCTTTACGCAAGAAGGAGAGCTGGTACACCTCTGCTACAGGATGACACATGAGCTTTTTGCTGCATCATACTCACACGCACAAGGGAGACGTGAAGACTTCTTTTGTACATTTCCAAGGCAAAATGAAGAAAGGTGACTCACCCTTTTGGCCCTTCCTGGGAACACATCAAGACTAATGAGACCCCAAAGTATCCCAGTTTCGTGCCAAAATTTAAATCTACCATGTCAGAGTAGATCGTCATGATGGTTATACTTATCAACCACTACATTTAAAGAAAAGAAATTCCATTCAATGGAGAACTGATGCTTATGAGTAAGACATTTTAAATACCCCAAAGAAATGAAATGAAAAAAAAAAATGGAATAATTCCAGTCCCCTGTGAGCACAGTATGGCTAACGTTATGCAATAAGATATACAGAGAAAAGGAACATGGACCTGAATTGTTACTCTTGTAGAACGTTCATATACCAGCCACTGCATTTGAATGTTCCAGAATCATTACATAATATCACCGCACAATTTGTTTTTCAAATTTCCCTCAGATATGTTTAAGCTGAATGGGGCAGATGAACCAGGCTGGAATGATTCATCAGTTGTTTCGGCAGAACAAACTAGGTACATTTATGTGGGAGGTAATAAAGTGTCATATGTATAGATATTAGCAACCATAGAACTCCAATTTAATGCACCCATTTCATCAAACAGTCAAGAAATTGCTCTGCCCTTCCAAGGACCCATCACATTCAAAGGAATAGCATCGGTAGCATCAGTACCTTGGACAGTTCCAATTCATGCATCACGCACTCGTTTTCAGCCAGGTGGACTATTTGCTATAAGAACCAGCAAGGCGGGGGAGATGAGTAGACACTGGAGGAAGAACAGGATAAAACCTAAGCGATGCCTTGTTTCTACATTTCCACCGACCCCCTCAATGACAGTACATATGGTGGTGGAGATACCTATTTGCTATAAGAACTAGCACGGCGGGGGAGATGAGTAGACACTGGAGGAAGAACAGGATAAAACCTAAGCGATGCCTTGTTTCTACATTTCCACCGACCCCCTCAATGACAGTACATATGGTGGTGGTTTGACTGGGGCCATCAACAGCTGTCCCAATACAGTTCAGGGGCTGGATGTTGCACATTACAGGAACTGGGAGTTTCCTAGTGACCGCTAGTCATGGGGTAGATTCCCTTCCATGCCTGAAAAAGGATCAGAGGCCCACAAGCCTAAGTCGTTCATAGGGCTAAATTCCAGGGCTAAATTCCGTATGTTTCCTGGTTCAAGTCCTTGAAAGCAGAATGTGACTTCTGAAACCCTGTTCCTGCAACAGTTGAATGCCTTTGGATACTAGATGCCCAGGATGTTGCGCTTGGAGCCAGTTTGGTGCAGTGGTTAAGTGTGCGGACTCTAATCTGGGAGAACCGGGTTTGAATTTCCTAGTGACTGCTAGTCACGGGAAGGATTCCTTCCATGCCTGAAGAAGGATCAGAGGCCCACAAGCCTAAGTCATTTATAGGGCTAAATCCCAGGGCTAAATCCCATATGTTTCCTGGTCCAAGTCCTTGAACGCAGAATGTGACTTCTGAAACCTGTTCCTGCAACAGTTGAATGCCTTTGGATACTAGATGCCCAGGATGTTGCGCTTGGACACCATGGTGCCCACCAATGGGTTTCCTGGTACCCATTATAGGAAGATGCCTGGATTGCAATGTCCCAGTATCTTGTGACTGGCCCCAGCAGCCAAAGGCAGCCATATTGCCCTCATGTTGGCCATTTTGTCGTGCGGCCCACTCCCCAGTCTCAAAATTCCACAAGTACTCACAGGCTCAACTCCTGCTCTAGTATTATTCCTATCTAAGCTGGAAGCTGGATATTAATTCAATACATGTGCAAGTTGCCCTCCTTAAACTACATCTGTAAGGATCTTGCACTTTCCTCTAAAGCATCTGCTACTGGCCACCACCAGGATCTAGCTGGACCATTACATTGGAAAGAGCACAGCGATTCCTGTGTTGTTGCTGAAACAAGTCCCCCAGCCATCTGTCCATCTATTTCTTCTTTTAAGCCCTCTCAGAATAAGGTTATATGAAAAAATCAGAGGTTCTGAGGGGTGGGATAGGGGGGGACTAAATTAATTTGGAGTTATGAATACAGATTTATTTTTAGCACCAAGTTTGCTATAGATTTGTTCAGTGGCTTTCCAAATCGCAGTTCAGCGTGCATTGTAACAGCATAGCATCAGCTTGGCTTTTTATCAGGAGCATCTGCCCAACAGCAGTGACAAGGCACGGTTTGGATAACAATAGGCATGGCGAGGTGACAAAATCTAGTATGTTTTCCCCTTAGGCATGGCAATACAAATGAGACGTGATGAGTCACATTGATCAGTTATCTAATATTTATTTCAGGAAACAGCTGGAAGACAAGAGTAGATGAGCTTCCGTGTTGGTACTCAGTGCAGGTAAAACCTTATGACGCTAACTGGACCACTTCAGCCACTGACATACATAAAAAAAAATTCATGCCATCCAAGTGCTACATATTGGTCCTCTGTCACGGAACTTTTCTGAACTCCACCCCCCCTCCCACATGAGACTCTTAACTTTAGAAAATCCCAATTCGATTGTGATGGATATTGATCAAAATATGGGTTGAACTCAGAGTTGGTTTTTTTCCCCTGGGGGAATGTGCCAGAACAGAGTTCCAGAACCTTTTCGACAAAATTATTTAAAAAACATTTAAAAGTTCACGAGTTTTCAGGATACAGATTGAAAATTCCATTTCCCTCTGGAGAGTTCCAGCACCCCCCCCCCAAGCCCTGGTTTAACTGAACATTGACCCAGTTCTCTCCTCAAAGTGAGGGCAAAAGCTTCGCCTGCTGAATTTCACCTGCTGAGAGCCAGTTTGGTGTAGTGGTTAAGTGTGTGGACTCGAATCGGGGAGAACCGGGTTTGATTCCCCACTCCTCCACTTGCAGCTGCTGGATGACCTTGGGCAAGGCATAGTTCTGTCAGAGCTGTTCTCTCAAGGACATTTCTGGAAAGAGCTCTCACAGCCCCACCTACCTCACAGGGTGTCTGTTTGTGGGTAGGGGAAGGGAAAGGAGTTTGTAAGCCGCTCTGAGACTCCGAGTGAAGGGTGGGGTATAAACGTAATCTCCTCCTCCTCCTCCTTCTTTATGTCAGGCTGCTTGTTAGAAAATGAGTTTGATATTTGCTTTATGGACTATTTATTGCTACACACAATGGACTGTGCACACACACACACACAGGCTCAGAGAACTGTACACTTTAAGTCACCTGTTGTGATGCAACACATAGAAGGTGCCTGCACATGCCTTACACGTGAATAAGGTTTCAGCTACACAGTTGCCCAGCCTGGTGAAGAAGCACACACCTCCATTATTGTGAGCAATGAGAAAACAACAACCTTGAGATGAGACAGCCCCCATTGCAGAACTACTTGTAGTCACCTACTATCCATCGCCTGCTTTGTTCCTGCATTGGTATTCCGTGCCAAATGGACATTTGGTTATCAAAGAGAATGGCCAGCTTCATCAGCACTACAATGGAGCATCATGACGCCTAGGTTTTCACACCTGTCCAGATGCCATACTCCGAGTAAGGTTTTAGGTTACAATATCGGCCACCCCTTCTAGGTAACCACCCCTCCCTACATGCAACCAATAGGATTGTTTTTGGGACAGATTAACAGGTAGGTGGGCCAAGAGGTTGGAACAGTTTCCACCTATCCAATGGACCCACTATTAAAGGAAGGAACAGTTACCTGGCCCCTCCTGCCTGGCCAGATAGCATCTCCCCTGCAACATCCCCTATCTGCTTTTACTCCCCTTGAGTCCCACTTGCTATCCCCAAACCCTTGGCTCTACCTTAATCTCTTGATCTTCAGTCAAGAGACCCACATGTTCTGGCTGGTTCTGGTCGTGAGTGAGCTCCCTTTGTTTTAGGGTTGCCAAACCCCCCGGTTTGCCAGGAGTCCCCTGTTTTGGGGGGGTTCTACCTGCCCCCAACACCCACAGCCACCCCTCTCTCTCCCTTTAAGTGTGTGGAACCCGTGTTTCCTCCCAAGCCTGATCTCCACAAGCTTGCAGGGAAATATTTTCAAGTACATCAAAGGAAAACATCACTATTCGCTCAGTCCATTCCCCCCCTCTTTTCTTTTTTTTTTCTTTCTCTGCTTATAGAGGATTAACCTCCTCATTTTCCGCTGAAGGGGGGGGGGAAACGTTCTTAGTTCATTTTCTCTGTATAAAATACATCTATTTTAACTACAACAGCCTCAAATCCTTTACTGGTAACCCTTGGTGGGAGCAGGACCTTGGTATAAATTGGCAAGAACCCGTTTATAAATTGCCGATTGCTGTAAATAAAGCAATTCAGCTAACATGCTGCTAAGAATGAAAGAGCTGACCACTAAAAATGGCGAAAGCCAAAATGGATCATCAAGAGCTACAGAAGAATCTATGTAAATTGAGTGGGCAATACCGTGGCAAATGATGTTTGTGGGGCTTGCCCTTTGCTGTACTGGCTCAGCCGCCCTCAGCCATTCTGGATGGTTTTGGGCATCCCTGACCACCTCCAAATAGGAAGGAGAGGGGGTTCAGGCACCCCGGTCCTCTTCCTTCCCCCAAGTAAGCATATCTCTGCGCTCTCTCTCCCTGCCCCCCATGTGCTCCATCCAGTTTTTACTCCCCAGCCTCCCTTATGTACCACCCTTGGCGCCACCCTCTGGACCCTGGCTCCAGTCATGGGTTTGGCCCGCCTCTTCCTGGAAGTGATGAAAGGAGGGTGGGTGTACCCACTCCCAGGGGTCGTTTCGTAGAAAAAGAGCTCTGGGCCTTCCCAGCTGCCGGAATTAAAGCCTCCCCTTCCTCCCCACGAGGCAGGTGGGGCTGAGAGAGTTCTGAGAGAGCTGTGGCTGGGCCCAAGCCTCCCAGCAAGCTTCAAGTGAAAGAGGTAAGTGAAGGAGTGGGGGAATCAAGCCCGGTTCTCGAGATCAGAGTCCGCCGCTCTTAACCACTCTACTACGCTGACTCTCTCAAGAGGCTACAGCAATTCTAAGTCTTTTTCTGTCCCCGCACTCCCCTTTTCTTACCATCACAGGATGACTGTCACAGTGCCACAGAGCTGTGGAGAAGCTGGGAAGGACACAGCCAATGCAATGGCATTGGACCTCGGAACCATTCCACAGGAACTTTCCGAGGACCTGGAAACAGAAGAGCCTATAGGGAACTTAGTGGCTCTATCAGCCCAGGCTATCAATCACAGCACCAACCGTGTACTTCATCCATCTTCCCCAGGCAATTTGGGAAAACTGTGTCCAAATAAAAACAGGTCAGCTGACCCTCTAGAGTTACTGCAGGACGATTATGAATTAGACTCCCCACTCCTGGTCTCCATATATTCTAATAAACATCTTTCATCCATAGCGGATCCCAAATCCCTAGCGGAGGAATTAGATGACGCAGCGAAGCAAACAAAAACTACACAATTGGAATTAAACGGACAAATAAGAAATCGAGATGGCCTCCTCAATTCCAGAGGATGCCATGCCGGGAAATACCATCCCAGAGGGATCTCTGGAGCCAGGACACAATTGACTAGTCAATCCTGTTATACTTCGGTTTTTCTCTTAAAAAACTGGGCTTTGTACTTCAGCCCCATTATAAATATCGACCTTGTGGTTAAAGAAGTGCACCGCCTGGATACGCAAGTGCTTTGATAGGCGCTCCCGGACCCCTTCCTTATGCACCGTGAGTCGTCTCAAAGGCGAGGGGGATTTATTCTTTCTATGGTGTTACAAACCTGCGTTGATTTCCTTTCCTGTTTGTTTTAACCCACTGTGCCAGTTTGTGTCTGTGTGTTTGGGAACCTGAGGGAGACTTAAAGGGAGACTTATAGAGATATGGACTCCTGGTAGAACAAAAGATTTCAAACCTGATATGGGGTTTACTTCTCCCCCCACTCCCTCTCTTACCATTTTTATGAATCAAACGAGAAATCTGATGTTTCTGTTGCTGTATTGATTTTCTAAGTCCATTTCCCACTCATGACCTGTTTTCGCTGTTTGTTTAAATGTCGGCCAAACCACGATGAGCTTTGTTTTAAATGCTTGTTTCCTTCCAATGAAGCTTTGATTATGTATTTGTATTAATCTGATATTAAATATTTTAAAAAAGAAAGAATTGACAGTGAGGACTTTCCAACAGGACGCGTGCAGGTTTTGGATTGTCAGCCTTGGATAATTCTGCTATTCAGGTACAGCCTGGAAGAGGTCTGAGAGCGGAGTGGGATGAAGGCTTCCAACTGGAACAGAGCAAAAGAGCTTTCTGTTAGGCCTCTGGCTGATAGTGGCAACTATGGGGAGCCCTACTTAGGGCTAGGTACGCAGAAGTGGTTATAGGAGCGTATGCTGACCTGCCTCTGACAGGCAGGGTTCCCAAGTCAGGAAACTCCTGGAGCTTTGAGGATGGAGCCTGGGGAGGGCAGAGACCTCACTGGGGTACAGTGCCAGACTGCCCACCCTCCAAAGCATCCATCTTCTCCAGGGGAACTGACCTCTGTCATCTGGAGTTGAGCTGGAATTCCAAGGGATCCCCAGGTCCCACCTGGAGGCTGGCATCCCTACATGATCTGCCAGGACCCACCCTGCTTCCCAGGCCTCAACAGAAGACACAGCAACTACAGAACAAATCCAATGCATGCAGCCTGCCTTCTTTTTGTGTAGAAATGGGACAAACAGTGCATTAAGACCAAGGTCAAAACCTGGGCTCCTCGGTGTGTGTACACACGGGCTTCCAGCATTCGAGCATGGGCACCAGGTGAACATATTGTGTAGCTGACTTACTTAAAGCCCAGATTGACTCAAAGGATCCAAAAAGCACAGGATACGGTGCAAACCTGCTGACACTTACGCAGTAAGGGCAGGCCCGTAGCAACGGTGGGGTTATTTGAGGCTCCGCCCCCTTACTTAAAGGCACAGCCCCAAAGGAATTTGTGCTCAAGATGCTTTTACAATCTTTCTTTCTACATTTTTAAAAAGGCACGCTCTCTCACAGCAAGCAGCACACCATTTACAGACCTGCAAATGTGGCTCCCTACTCCAAAGAAGCCTGTGGTTAGTCTGAACTTTTTGCTTCAAGATGTTTAGGGTGTTGAGCAACTCCCCCCATGCCCAACTGCAACGTGACCCCCTAGAGACCAGCCCTGAGATGAAAGGGAGAAGGGGGGGACCTGATCCATCATGTTTGGGAAAAGTTGGGCTTTGGTTTAAGCCCCCATAAAAATTTAAATGCCCCCCCCCAAATCCTAGCTATGGGCCTGAGTAGGGGTCAGATCACGCAGGAGCATTCTGTGCACTGGCTTTTGTTCCATGAAGGCAATGTGATGTTCTGACAACTCTGTTCCTTGAATCCAGGCAGGTGTGGTAGACGGCCATAGACCACTCCAGAACTTGGTGTGGTCAGGAACAGGGAGGAAGTGGTACTCAAGGTGGCCCCAGAAAGAGTAAGAAGTGGACCTGTTCTACTCTGCTAGTGTCTGAAACCATGCTGCCTCCTTATTTTGATACACAGAATTAGGAACGCAACGGGAAGAAAGGCAAGATATAAGTATAATACATGAATAAATAAGAGACAGACAGAGAGAGAGAATGCTGGACCCTTTCCCTAGGGAATGGCAGGAAAACACCTCTCACCCTCCTGTGCCCACTCTCTTGATACACAATCTGTTCTCCTCTCAAGTTCACACACACACAAAAGGCAATCTGTATAATTAGTTTTCAGAATTGCAATAATTAAGCTAATTAACTCCAAGTAAATGCAGGAAGAGAGGCCTTTCATTTTGAGAGGAGGAGGAATAATAATTGCTACCACAGTCTGTAAAGCAGTTTTTGAATGCTGGGGGGGGGGGGG
>NW_015167618.1:19582-20124 GCF_001447785.1 Gekko japonicus
GCCAGGGAGGCGAGAGTCTGAGGAACGGAAAGAGCCCAGCAGGGACGTGATCCCATAGGGTCCACCCTTCACGACTTCCATTTTCTCCGAGGGAACTGATTTCTTTAGTCTTGACATCATTTGTAATTCTGGGAGCATTACAGGTCCCGCCTGGAGATTGGTACCCCTAATTAGAGGAGTCCATGGAGATGAACATGGAAGTATCCCATTCTATTATGTGTCAGTCTCTTGAACAAACTTACTCTCAACAACACTCTCTGGATAGTGGTTTCTTTATTGATGTCTGTGTGTCAAACTAAGACCATTTGTGTTAGGACCAGGGCTATTTTTTGGGCAGGAACGCGCAGGAACGGAGTTCCGACTGGCTCCCAAGTTGGCCACGCCCAGCAGGAACTCATTAGCATAATAGGCCACACCCAACAGCAGAAACTCATTAGGATTGGCTACATTAGGGGTGTGTGGGCAAACATGCAAAGGAGTTCCTGCTACAAAAAAGGCTACAAAAAAGGTTTTGACAACAAACAAGGTAAACAGAATAACAA
>NW_015167618.1:20352-21717 GCF_001447785.1 Gekko japonicus
CCAGTTCTGGACTTATACATGATTCAAACGCCCCCCCCCCATGACCCATCCAATCAATCCATCCATTCAGCCAGCCTAAATCCTAGCACACACCATTACCCCTCCCCCCTGCGAGTCTACAGCTGTATTATCTATGACAGGCCGCCTAGCGGAGACAAGCATTCAAGGTCATACCACACACTTCCCATTCAGGAGGCCTCTTAAGAAAACAGTTCCCAAGCAGCTAAGCAAAGCAATTTCTCACACTCACATTATCACTCCCAACAAAACCCCCCCCCATGCCCAGATACATGTTGCAGAACTGGAACATACAAAATCCATGGCAAATGAGGCTCTGAGTTTGACATTATGGATAGTAGGAGAAGCTATAGTAGTGACTCACTTAGTGAAGCTTACATCCGGTTTCCAGTCTCCAAGTAGGGACTGGAGATGTCCAGAAATTACAGCTCATCTCTAGATGACCGAGATCAGTTATCCTAAAGAAACTGAACAAAGTTCAAGTCTGGTGGCACCTCTAAGAGCAACAAAGTTGTATTTAAGGTATAAGCTTTGATGTCCAGAAATTACAGCTCATCTCTAGATGACCGAGATCAGTTATCCTAAAGAAACTGAACAAAGTTCAAGTCTGGTGGCACCTCTAAGACCAACCTGTTGGAAATGCATGTGTTTACAAGGTCTGACAATCCAGTCATTATAGGGTTAACTTGTTTGCCTAGTATTGCTATTGTTTAGACTGACCTGGAAGGGAAACCTGGCAGTAAGCCAATGGGGAATTAGCCTGGGAAAAGTAACTTCTGTTGTGATAAGTGACTGGTTGTTTGTTTCAGGTGACGTCCTTTCTAGGGGTCGAGAAGAAGGCAGATTCTCCATTATCTCTGTGTTAGTGTTGACTATCGACAGCTTAGAAAATGTAGCTGTTAGTGTTATGTTTATTTGTAGTTATCCCGTGTACCTTTTACCCTTAGAAATAAAGGTTTTTAAAAGCAAAGAAATCTCTTCTTTCCGATAGAGCAAGATCCATTGATAGTCTGAGTATTAAACACTTTTGACTATTTTACAACACAACCAAGTTTTATTTAAGGTGTAAGCTTCTGTGTGCAAGGCACAGTTCCTCATGAGAGCCAGTTTGGTGTAGTGGTTAAGTGCGTGGACTTTAATCTGGGAGAACCGGGTTTGATTCCCCACTCCTCCACTTGCACCTGCTGATGTGACCTTGGGTCAGTCACAAGCTCTGGCACAGCTGTCCTTGAAAAAGAGCAGTTTGTGTCAGAGTTCTCTCAGCCCCACCCACCTCACAGGGTGTCTGTTGGGGGGAGGGGAAGGGAAAGGAGTTTTTAAGCCACTCTGAGCCTCCAAGTGAAGGGC